>NW_026891504.1:10000-28271 GCF_015708825.2 Lethenteron reissneri
CTATGTGTAAAAATTTTGAAGTTTTTTGGTGCACGAGCAAATCTGCTGGAAAGGCGTGTGGAAGTTTCGTGACGTTCGGACGATATTTGGCGACACTATAATGAGCGTTTTGCCAGCTCCAGGGAATTCGGAGCGAGAGAAACGAGGCCCCGTAACGCACATGAGAGCAATCCCGGCCAATTTCTACCGTTTGATGGGGTCTGTGTGTAAAAATTTTGACTTTTTTTGGTGCACGAGCAAATCTGCTGGAAAGGCGTGTGGAAGTTTCGTGACGTTCGGACGATATTTGGCGACACTATAATGAGCGTTTTGCCAGCTCCAGGGAATTCGGAGCGAGAGAAACGAGGCCCCGTAACGCACATGAGAGCAATCCCGGCCAATTTCTACCGTTTTATGGGGTCTATGTGTGCTGGAAAAGCGTGTGGAAGTTTCGTGACGTTCGGACGATATTTGGCGACACTATAATGAGCGTTTTGCCAGCTCCAGGGAATTCGGAGCGAGAGAAACGAGGCCCCGTAACGCACATGAGAGCAATCCCGGCCAATTTCTACCGTTTGATGGGGTCTATGTGTAAAAATTTTGACGTTTTTTGGTGCACGAGCAAATCTGCTGGAAAAGCGTGTGGAAGGTTCGTGACGTTCGTACGATATTTGGCGACACAAAAAATTGCGATTTCCCAGCTTCAGGGAATTCGGAGCGAGAGAAACGAGGCCCCGTAACTCACATGAGAGCAATCCCGGCCAATTTCTACCGTTTGATGGGGTCTGTGTGTAAAAATTTTGACTTTTTTTGGTGCACGAGAAAATCTGCTGGAAAGGCGTGTGGAAGTTTCGTGACGTTCGGACGATATTTGGCGACACTATAATGAGCGATTTCCCAGCTTCAGGGAATTCGGAGCGAGAGAAACGAGGCCCCGTAACTCACATGAGAGCAATCCCGGCCAATTTCTACCGTTTGATGGGGTCTGTGTGTAAAAATTTTGACTTTTTTTGGTGCACGAGCAAATCTGCTGGAAAGGCGTGTGGAAGTTTCGTGACGTTCGGACGATATTTGGCGACACTATAATGAGCGTTTTGCCAGCTCCAGGGAATTCGGAGCGAGAGAAACGAGGCCCCGTAACGCACATGAGAGCAATCCCGGCCAATTTCTACCGTTTTATGGGGTCTATGTGTGCTGGAAAAGCGTGTGGAAGTTTCGTGACGTTCGGACGATATTTGGCGACACTATAATGAGCGTTTTGCCAGCTCCAGGGAATTCGGAGCGAGAGAAACGAGGCCCCGTAACGCACATGAGAGCAATCCCGGCCAATTTCTACCGTTTGATGGGGTCTATGTGTAAAAATTTTGACGTTTTTTGGTGCACGAGCAAATCTGCTGGAAAAGCGTGTGGAAGGTTCGTGACGTTCGTACGATATTTGGCGACACAAAAAATTGCGATTTCCCAGCTTCAGGGAATTCGGAGCGAGAGAAACGAGGCCCCGTAACTCACATGAGAGCAATCCCGGCCAATTTCTACCGTTTGATGGGGTCTGTGTGTAAAAATTTTGACTTTTTTTGGTGCACGAGAAAATCTGCTGGAAAGGCGTGTGGAAGTTTCGTGACGTTCGGACGATATTTGGCGACACTATAATGAGCGATTTCCCAGCTTCAGGGAATTCGGAGCGAGAGAAACGAGGCCCCGTAACTCACATGAGAGCAATCCCGGCCAATTTCTACCGTTTGATGGGGTCTATGTGTAAAAATTTTGAAGTTTTTTGGTGCACGAGCAAATCTGCTGGAAAAGCGTGTGGAAGGTTCGTGACGTTCCTACGATATTTGGCGACACTAAAATGAGCGATTTCCCAGCTCCAGGGAATTCGGAGCGAGAGAAACGAGGCCCCGTAACGCACATGAGAGCAATCCCGGCCAATTTCTACCGTTTGATGGGGTCTATGTGTGCTGGAAAAGCGTGTGGAAGTTTCGTGACGTTCGGACGATATTTGGCGACACTATAATGAGCGATTTCCCAGCTTCAGGGAATTCGGAGCGAGAGAAACGAGGCCCCGTAACTCACATGAGAGCAATCCCGGCCAATTTCTACCGTTTGATGGGGTCTATGTGTGCTGGAAAAGCGTGTGGAAGTTTCGTGACGTTCGGACGATATTTGGCGACACTATAATGAGCGTTTTGCCAGCTCCAGGGAATTCGGAGCGAGAGAAACGAGGCCCCGTAACGCACATGAGAGCAATCCCGGCCAATTTCTACCGTTTGATGGGGTCTATGTGTGCTGGAAAAGCGTGTGGAAGTTTCGTGACGTTCGGACGATATTTGGCGACACTATAATGAGCGTTTTGCCAGCTCCAGGGAATTCGGAGCGAGAGAAACGAGGCCCCGTAACGCACATGAGAGCAATCCCGGCCAATTTCTACCGTTTTATGGGGTCTATGTGTGCTGGAAAAGCGTGTGGAAGTTTCGTGACGTTCGGACGATATTTGGCGACACTATAATGAGCGTTTTGCCAGCTCCAGGGAATTCGGAGCGAGAGAAACGAGGCCCCGTAACGCACATGAGAGCAATCCCGGCCAATTTCTACCGTTTGATGGGGTCTATGTGTAAAAATTTTGACGTTTTTTGGTGCACGAGCAAATCTGCTGGAAAAGCGTGTGGAAGGTTCGTGACGTTCGTACGATATTTGGCGACACAAAAAATTGCGATTTCCCAGCTTCAGGGAATTCGGAGCGAGAGAAACGAGGCCCCGTAACTCACATGAGAGCAATCCCGGCCAATTTCTACCGTTTGATGGGGTCTGTGTGTAAAAATTTTGACTTTTTTTGGTGCACGAGAAAATCTGCTGGAAAGGCGTGTGGAAGTTTCGTGACGTTCGGACGATATTTGGCGACACTATAATGAGCGATTTCCCAGCTTCAGGGAATTCGGAGCGAGAGAAACGAGGCCCCGTAACTCACATGAGAGCAATCCCGGCCAATTTCTACCGTTTGATGGGGTCTGTGTGTAAAAATTTTGACTTTTTTTGGTGCACGAGCAAATCTGCTGGAAAGGCGTGTGGAAGTTTCGTGACGTTCGGACGATATTTGGCGACACTATAATGAGCGTTTTGCCAGCTCCAGGGAATTCGGAGCGAGAGAAACGAGGCCCCGTAACGCACATGAGAGCAATCCCGGCCAATTTCTACCGTTTGATGGGGTCTATGTGTAAAAATTTTGACTTTTTTTGGTGCACGAGCAAATCTGCTGGAAAGGCGTGTGGAAGTTTCGTGACGTTCGGACCATATTTGGCGACAATAAAATGAGCGTTTTGCCAGCTCCAGGGAATTCGGAGCGAAAGAAACGATGCTCCGTAACGCACATGAGAGCAATCCCGGCCAATTTCTACCGTTTGATGGGGTCTGTGTGTAAAAATTTTGACTTTTTTTGGTGCACGAGAAAATCTGCTGGAAAAGCGTGTGGAAGGTTCGTGACGTTCGTACGATATTTGGCGACACAAAAAATTGCGATTTCCCAGCTTCAGGGAATTCGGAGCGAGAGAAACGATGCTCCGTAACGCACATGAGAGCAATCCCGGCCAATTTCTACCGTTTGATGGGGTCTATGTGTGCTGGAAAAGCGTGTGGAAGTTTCGTGACGTTCGGACGATATTTGGCGACACTATAATGAGCGTTTTGCCAGCTCCAGGGAATTCGGAGCGAGAGAAACGAGGCCCCGTAACGCACATGAGAGCAATCCCGGCCAATTTCTACCGTTTGATGGGGTCTATGTGTAAAAATTTTGACTTTTTTTGGTACACGAGCAAATCTGCTGGAAAGGCGTGTGGAAGTTTCGTGACGTTCGGACCATATTTGGCGACACTATAATGAGCGTTTTGCCAGCTCCAGGGAATTCGGAGCGAGAGAAACGAGGCCCCGTAACGCACATGAGAGCAATCCCGGCCAATTTCTACCGTTTGATGGGGTCTGTGTGTAAAAATTTTGACTTTTTTGGTGCACGAGCAAATCTGCTGGAAAGGCGTGTGGAAGTTTCGTGACGTTCGGACGATATTTGGCGACACTATAATGAGCGATTTCCCAGCTTCAGGGAATTCGGAGCGAGAGAAACGAGGCCCCGTAACTCACATGAGAGCAATCCCGGCCAATTTCTACCGTTTGATGGGGTCTATGTGTAAAAATTTTGAAGTTTTTTGGTGCACGAGCAAATCTGCTGGAAAAGCGTGTGGAAGGTTCGTGACGTTCCTACGATATTTGGCGACACTAAAATGAGCGATTTCCCAGCTCCAGGGAATTCGGAGCGAGAGAAACGAGGCCCCGTAACGCACATGAGAGCAATCCCGGCCAATTTCTACCGTTTGATGGGGTCTATGTGTGCTGGAAAAGCGTGTGGAAGTTTCGTGACGTTCGGACGATATTTGGCGACACTATAATGAGCGATTTCCCAGCTTCAGGGAATTCGGAGCGAGAGAAACGAGGCCCCGTAACTCACATGAGAGCAATCCCGGCCAATTTCTACCGTTTGATGGGGTCTATGTGTAAAAATTTTGAAGTTTTTGGTGCACGAGCAAATCTGCTGGAAAAGCGTGTGGAAGGTTCGTGACGTTCCTACGATATTTGGCGACACTAAAATGAGCGATTTCCCAGCTCCAGGGAATTCGGAGCGAGAGAAACGAGGCCCCGTAACGCACATGAGAGCAATCCCGGCCAATTTCTACCGTTTGATGGGGTCTATGTGTGCTGGAAAAGCGTGTGGAAGTTTCGTGACGTTCGGACGATATTTGGCGACACTATAATGAGCGTTTTGCCAGCTCCAGGGAATTCGGAGCGAGAGAAACGAGGCCCCGTAACGCACATGAGAGCAATCCCGTCCAATTTCTACCGTTTGATGGGGTCTATGTGTGCTGGAAAAGCGTGTGGAAGTTTCGTGACGTTCGGACGATATTTGGCGACACTATAATGAGCGTTTTGCCAGCTCCAGGGAATTCGGAGCGAGAGAAACGAGGCCCCGTAACGCACGTGAGAGCAATCCCGTCCAATTTCTACCGTTTGATGGGGTCTATGTGTAAAAATTTTGACTTTTTTTGGTACACGAGCAAATCTGCTGGAAAGGCGTGTGGAAGTTTCGTGACGTTCGGACCATATTTGGCGACACTATAATGAGCGTTTTGCCAGCTCCAGGGAATTCGGAGCGAGAGAAACGAGGCCCCGTAACGCACATGAGAGCAATCCCGGCCAATTTCTACCGTTTGATGGGGTCTGTGTGTAAAAATTTTGACTTTTTTTGGTGCACGAGAAAATCTGCTGGAAAAGCGTGTGGAAGGTTCGTGACGTTGCTACGATATTTGGCGACACAAAAAATTGCGATTTCCCAGCTTCAGGGAATTCGGAGCGAGAGAAACGAGGCCCCGTAACGCACATGAGAGCAATCCCGGCCAATTTCTACCGTTTGATGGGGTCTATGTGTAAAAATTTTGACGTTTTTTGGTGCACGAGCAAATCTGCTGGAAAAGCGTGTGGAAGGTTCGTGACGTTCCTACGATATTTGGCGACACTAAAATGAGCGATTTCCCAGCTCCAGGGAATTCGGAGCGAGAGAAACGAGGCCCCGTAACTCACATGAGAGCAATCCCGGCCAATTTCTACCGTTTGATGGGGTCTATGTGTAAAAATTTTGAAGTTTTTTGGTGCACGAGCAAATCTGCTGGAAAAGCGTGTGGAAGGTTCGTGACGTTCCTACGATATTTGGCGACACTAAAATGAGCGATTTCCCAGCTCCAGGGAATTCGGAGCGAGAGAAACGAGGCCCCGTAACGCACATGAGAGCAATCCCGGCCAATTTCTACCGTTTGATGGGGTCTATGTGTGCTGGAAAAGCGTGTGGAAGTTTCGTGACGTTCGGACGATATTTGGCGACACTATAATGAGCGATTTCCCAGCTTCAGGGAATTCGGAGCGAGAGAAACGAGGCCCCGTAACGCACATGAGAGCAATCCCGTCCAATTTCTACCGTTTGATGGGGTCTATGTGTGCTGGAAAAGCGTGTGGAAGTTTCGTGACGTTCGGACGATATTTGGCGACACTATAATGAGCGTTTTGCCAGCTCCAGGGAATTCGGAGCGAGAGAAACGAGGCCCCGTAACGCACGTGAGAGCAATCCCGTCCAATTTCTACCGTTTGATGGGGTCTATGTGTAAAAATTTTGACTTTTTTTGGTACACGAGCAAATCTGCTGGAAAGGCGTGTGGAAGTTTCGTGACGTTCGGACCATATTTGGCGACACTAAAATGAGCGTTTTGCCAGCTCCAGGGAATTCGGAGCGAAAGAAACGATGCTCCGTAACGCACATGAGAGCAATCCCGGCCAATTTCTACCGTTTGATGGGGTCTGTGTGTAAAAATTTTGACTTTTTTTGGTGCACGAGCAAATCTGCTGGAAAGGCGTGTGGAAGTTTCGTGACGTTCGGACGATATTTGGCGACACTATAATGAGCGTTTTGCCAGCTCCAGGGAATTCGGAGCGAGAGAAACGAGGCCCCGTAACGCACATGAGAGCAATCCCGGCCAATTTCTACCGTTTGATGGGGTCTGTGTGTAAAAATTTTGACTTTTTTTGGTGCACGAGCAAATCTGCTGGAAAGGCGTGTGGAAGTTTCGTGACGTTCGGACGATATTTGGCGACACTATAATGAGCGTTTTGCCAGCTCCAGGGAATTCGGAGCGAGAGAAACGAGGCCCCGTAACGCACATGAGAGCAATCCCGGCCAATTTCTACCGTTTTATGGGGTCTATGTGTGCTGGAAAAGCGTGTGGAAGTTTCGTGACGTTCGGACGATATTTGGCGACACTATAATGAGCGTTTTGCCAGCTCCAGGGAATTCGGAGCGAGAGAAACGAGGCCCCGTAACGCACATGAGAGCAATCCCGGCCAATTTCTACCGTTTGATGGGGTCTATGTGTAAAAATTTTGACGTTTTTTGGTGCACGAGCAAATCTGCTGGAAAAGCGTGTGGAAGGTTCGTGACGTTCGTACGATATTTGGCGACACAAAAAATTGCGATTTCCCAGCTTCAGGGAATTCGGAGCGAGAGAAACGAGGCCCCGTAACTCACATGAGAGCAATCCCGGCCAATTTCTACCGTTTGATGGGGTCTGTGTGTAAAAATTTTGACTTTTTTTGGTGCACGAGAAAATCTGCTGGAAAGGCGTGTGGAAGTTTCGTGACGTTCGGACGATATTTGGCGACACTATAATGAGCGATTTCCCAGCTTCAGGGAATTCGGAGCGAGAGAAACGAGGCCCCGTAACTCACATGAGAGCAATCCCGGCCAATTTCTACCGTTTGATGGGGTCTGTGTGTAAAAATTTTGACTTTTTTTGGTGCACGAGCAAATCTGCTGGAAAGGCGTGTGGAAGTTTCGTGACGTTCGGACGATATTTGGCGACACTATAATGAGCGTTTTGCCAGCTCCAGGGAATTCGGAGCGAGAGAAACGAGGCCCCGTAACGCACATGAGAGCAATCCCGGCCAATTTCTACCGTTTTATGGGGTCTATGTGTGCTGGAAAAGCGTGTGGAAGTTTCGTGACGTTCGGACGATATTTGGCGACACTATAATGAGCGTTTTGCCAGCTCCAGGGAATTCGGAGCGAGAGAAACGAGGCCCCGTAACGCACATGAGAGCAATCCCGGCCAATTTCTACCGTTTGATGGGGTCTATGTGTAAAAATTTTGACGTTTTTTGGTGCACGAGCAAATCTGCTGGAAAAGCGTGTGGAAGGTTCGTGACGTTCGTACGATATTTGGCGACACAAAAAATTGCGATTTCCCAGCTTCAGGGAATTCGGAGCGAGAGAAACGAGGCCCCGTAACTCACATGAGAGCAATCCCGGCCAATTTCTACCGTTTGATGGGGTCTGTGTGTAAAAATTTTGACTTTTTTTGGTGCACGAGAAAATCTGCTGGAAAGGCGTGTGGAAGTTTCGTGACGTTCGGACGATATTTGGCGACACTATAATGAGCGATTTCCCAGCTTCAGGGAATTCGGAGCGAGAGAAACGAGGCCCCGTAACTCACATGAGAGCAATCCCGGCCAATTTCTACCGTTTGATGGGGTCTATGTGTAAAAATTTTGAAGTTTTTTGGTGCACGAGCAAATCTGCTGGAAAAGCGTGTGGAAGGTTCGTGACGTTCCTACGATATTTGGCGACACTAAAATGAGCGATTTCCCAGCTCCAGGGAATTCGGAGCGAGAGAAACGAGGCCCCGTAACGCACATGAGAGCAATCCCGGCCAATTTCTACCGTTTGATGGGGTCTATGTGTGCTGGAAAAGCGTGTGGAAGTTTCGTGACGTTCGGACGATATTTGGCGACACTATAATGAGCGATTTCCCAGCTTCAGGGAATTCGGAGCGAGAGAAACGAGGCCCCGTAACTCACATGAGAGCAATCCCGGCCAATTTCTACCGTTTGATGGGGTCTATGTGTGCTGGAAAAGCGTGTGGAAGTTTCGTGACGTTCGGACGATATTTGGCGACACTATAATGAGCGTTTTGCCAGCTCCAGGGAATTCGGAGCGAGAGAAACGAGGCCCCGTAACGCACATGAGAGCAATCCCGGCCAATTTCTACCGTTTGATGGGGTCTATGTGTGCTGGAAAAGCGTGTGGAAGTTTCGTGACGTTCGGACGATATTTGGCGACACTATAATGAGCGTTTTGCCAGCTCCAGGGAATTCGGAGCGAGAGAAACGAGGCCCCGTAACGCACATGAGAGCAATCCCGGCCAATTTCTACCGTTTTATGGGGTCTATGTGTGCTGGAAAAGCGTGTGGAAGTTTCGTGACGTTCGGACGATATTTGGCGACACTATAATGAGCGTTTTGCCAGCTCCAGGGAATTCGGAGCGAGAGAAACGAGGCCCCGTAACGCACATGAGAGCAATCCCGGCCAATTTCTACCGTTTGATGGGGTCTATGTGTAAAAATTTTGACGTTTTTTGGTGCACGAGCAAATCTGCTGGAAAAGCGTGTGGAAGGTTCGTGACGTTCGTACGATATTTGGCGACACAAAAAATTGCGATTTCCCAGCTTCAGGGAATTCGGAGCGAGAGAAACGAGGCCCCGTAACTCACATGAGAGCAATCCCGGCCAATTTCTACCGTTTGATGGGGTCTGTGTGTAAAAATTTTGACTTTTTTTGGTGCACGAGAAAATCTGCTGGAAAGGCGTGTGGAAGTTTCGTGACGTTCGGACGATATTTGGCGACACTATAATGAGCGATTTCCCAGCTTCAGGGAATTCGGAGCGAGAGAAACGAGGCCCCGTAACTCACATGAGAGCAATCCCGGCCAATTTCTACCGTTTGATGGGGTCTGTGTGTAAAAATTTTGACTTTTTTTGGTGCACGAGCAAATCTGCTGGAAAGGCGTGTGGAAGTTTCGTGACGTTCGGACGATATTTGGCGACACTATAATGAGCGTTTTGCCAGCTCCAGGGAATTCGGAGCGAGAGAAACGAGGCCCCGTAACGCACATGAGAGCAATCCCGGCCAATTTCTACCGTTTGATGGGGTCTATGTGTAAAAATTTTGACTTTTTTTGGTGCACGAGCAAATCTGCTGGAAAGGCGTGTGGAAGTTTCGTGACGTTCGGACCATATTTGGCGACAATAAAATGAGCGTTTTGCCAGCTCCAGGGAATTCGGAGCGAAAGAAACGATGCTCCGTAACGCACATGAGAGCAATCCCGGCCAATTTCTACCGTTTGATGGGGTCTGTGTGTAAAAATTTTGACTTTTTTTGGTGCACGAGAAAATCTGCTGGAAAAGCGTGTGGAAGGTTCGTGACGTTCGTACGATATTTGGCGACACAAAAAATTGCGATTTCCCAGCTTCAGGGAATTCGGAGCGAGAGAAACGATGCTCCGTAACGCACATGAGAGCAATCCCGGCCAATTTCTACCGTTTGATGGGGTCTATGTGTGCTGGAAAAGCGTGTGGAAGTTTCGTGACGTTCGGACGATATTTGGCGACACTATAATGAGCGTTTTGCCAGCTCCAGGGAATTCGGAGCGAGAGAAACGAGGCCCCGTAACGCACATGAGAGCAATCCCGGCCAATTTCTACCGTTTGATGGGGTCTATGTGTAAAAATTTTGACTTTTTTTGGTACACGAGCAAATCTGCTGGAAAGGCGTGTGGAAGTTTCGTGACGTTCGGACCATATTTGGCGACACTATAATGAGCGTTTTGCCAGCTCCAGGGAATTCGGAGCGAGAGAAACGAGGCCCCGTAACGCACATGAGAGCAATCCCGGCCAATTTCTACCGTTTGATGGGGTCTATGTGTGCTGGAAAAGCGTGTGGAAGTTTCGTGACGTTCCGACGATATTTGGCGACACTATAATGAGCGATTTCCCAGCTTCAGGGAATTCGGAGCGAGAGAAACGAGGCCCCGTAACTCACATGAGAGCAATCCCGGCCAATTTCTACCGTTTGATGGGGTCTATGTGTAAAAATTTTGAAGTTTTTTGGTGCACGAGCAAATCTGCTGGAAAAGCGTGTGGAAGGTTCGTGACGTTCCTACGATATTTGGCGACACTAAAATGAGCGATTTCCCAGCTCCAGGGAATTCGGAGCGAGAGAAACGAGGCCCCGTAACGCACATGAGAGCAATCCCGGCCAATTTCTACCGTTTGATGGGGTCTATGTGTGCTGGAAAAGCGTGTGGAAGTTTCGTGACGTTCGGACGATATTTGGCGACACTATAATGAGCGATTTCCCAGCTTCAGGGAATTCGGAGCGAGAGAAACGAGGCCCCGTAACTCACATGAGAGCAATCCCGGCCAATTTCTACCGTTTGATGGGGTCTATGTGTAAAAATTTTGAAGTTTTTTGGTGCACGAGCAAATCTGCTGGAAAAGCGTGTGGAAGGTTCGTGACGTTCCTACGATATTTGGCGACACTAAAATGAGCGATTTCCCAGCTCCAGGGAATTCGGAGCGAGAGAAACGAGGCCCCGTAACGCACATGAGAGCAATCCCGGCCAATTTCTACCGTTTGATGGGGTCTATGTGTGCTGGAAAAGCGTGTGGAAGTTTCGTGACGTTCGGACGATATTTGGCGACACTATAATGAGCGTTTTGCCAGCTCCAGGGAATTCGGAGCGAGAGAAACGAGGCCCCGTAACGCACATGAGAGCAATCCCGTCCAATTTCTACCGTTTGATGGGGTCTATGTGTGCTGGAAAAGCGTGTGGAAGTTTCGTGACGTTCGGACGATATTTGGCGACACTATAATGAGCGTTTTGCCAGCTCCAGGGAATTCGGAGCGAGAGAAACGAGGCCCCGTAACGCACGTGAGAGCAATCCCGTCCAATTTCTACCGTTTGATGGGGTCTATGTGTAAAAATTTTGACTTTTTTGGTACACGAGCAAATCTGCTGGAAAGGCGTGTGGAAGTTTCGTGACGTTCGGACCATATTTGGCGACACTATAATGAGCGTTTTGCCAGCTCCAGGGAATTCGGAGCGAGAGAAACGAGGCCCCGTAACGCACATGAGAGCAATCCCGGCCAATTTCTACCGTTTGATGGGGTCTGTGTGTAAAAATTTTGACTTTTTTTGGTGCACGAGCAAATCTGCTGGAAAGGCGTGTGGAAGGTTCGTGACGTTCGTACGATATTTGGCGACACAAAAAATTGCGATTTCCCAGCTTCAGGGAATTCGGAGCGAGAGAAACGAGGCCCCGTAACTCACATGAGAGCAATCCCGGCCAATTTCTACCGTTTGATGGGGTCTGTGTGTAAAAATTTTGACTTTTTTTGGTGCACGAGCAAATCTGCTGGAAAGGCGTGTGGAAGTTTCGTGACGTTCGGACGATATTTGGCGACACTATAATGAGCGATTTCCCAGCTCCAGGGAATTCGGAGCGAGAGAAACGAGGCCCCGTAACTCACATGAGAGCAATCCCGGCCAATTTCTACCGTTTGATGGGGTCTAGTGTGTAAAAATTTTGACTTTTTTTGGTGCACGAGCAAATCTGCTGGAAAGGCGTGTGGAAGGTTCGTGACGTTCGGACGATATTTGGCGACACTAAAATGAGCGATTTGCCAGCTCCAGGGAATTCGGAGCGAGAGAAACGAGGCCCCGTAACGCACATGAGAGCAATCCCGGCCAATTTCTACCGTTTGATGGGGTCTATGTGTAAAAATTTTGACTTTTTTTGGTGCACGAGCAAATCTGCTGGAAAGCGTGTGGAAGTTTCGTGACGTTCGGACCGATATTTGGCGACACTAAAATGAGCGATTTCCCAGCTCCAGGGAATTCGGAGCGAGAGAAACGAGGCCCGTAACGCACATGAGAGCAATCCCGGCCAATTTCTACCGTTTGATGGGGTCTATGTGTAAAAATTTTGAAGTTTTTTGGTGCACGAGCAAATCTGCTGGAAAAGCGTGTGGAAGGTTCGTGACGTTCGTACGATATTTGGCGACACTAAAATGAGCGATTTCCCAGCTCCAGGGAATTCGGAGCGAGAGAAACGATGCCCCGTAACGCACATGAGAGCAATCCCGGCCAATTTCTACCGTTTGATGGGGTCTATGTGTGCTGGAAAAGCGTGTGGAAGTTTCGTGACGTTCGGACGATATTTGGCGACACTATAATGAGCGTTTTGCCAGCTCCAGGGAATTCGGAGCGAGAGAAACGAGGCCCCGTAACGCACATGAGAGCAATCCCGGCCAATTTCTACCGTTTGATGGGGTCTGTGTGTAAAAATTTTGACTTTTTTTGGTGCACGAGCAAATCTGCTGGAAAGGCGTGTGGAAGTTTCGTGACGTTCGGACGATATTTGGCGACACTATAATGAGCGTTTTGCCAGCTCCAGGGAATTCGGAGCGAGAGAAACGAGGCCCCGTAACGCACATGAGAGCAATCCCGGCCAATTTCTACCGTTTGATGGGGTCTGTGTGTAAAAATTTTGACTTTTTTTGGTGCACGAGCAAATCTGCTGGAAAAGGCGTGTGGAAGGTTCGTGACGTTCGTACGATATTTGGCGACACTAAAATGAGCGATTTGCCAGCTCCAGGGAATTCGGAGCGAGAGAAACGAGGCCCCGTAACGCACATGAGAGCAATCCCGGCCAATTTCTACCGTTTGATGGGGTCTATGTGTGCTGGAAAAGCGTGTGGAAGTTTCGTGACGTTCGGACGATATTTGGCGACACTATAATGAGCGTTTTGCCAGCTCCAGGGAATTCGGAGCGAGAGAAACGAGGCCCCGTAACGCACATGAGAGCAATCCCGGCCAATTTCTACCGTTTGATGGGGTCTATGTGTAAAAATTTTGACGTTTTTTGGTGCACGAGCAAATCTGCTGGAAAAGCGTGTGGAAGGTTCGTGACGTTCGTACGATATTTGGCGACACAAAAAATTGCGATTTCCCAGCTTCAGGGAATTCGGAGCGAGAGAAACGAGGCCCCGTAACTCACATGAGAGCAATCCCGGCCAATTTCTACCGTTTGATGGGGTCTGTGTGTAAAAATTTTGACTTTTTTTGGTGCACGAGAAAATCTGCTGGAAAGGCGTGTGGAAGGTTCGTGACGTTCGGACGATATTTGGCGACACTATAATGAGCGATTTCCCAGCTTCAGGGAATTCGGAGCGAGAGAAACGAGGCCCCGTAACTCACATGAGAGCAATCCCGGCCAATTTCTACCGTTTGATGGGGTCTATGTGTAAAAATTTTGACTTTTTTGGTGCACGAGCAAATCTGCTGGAAAGGCGTGTGGAAGTTTCGTGACGTTCGGACGATATTTGGCGACACTATAATGAGCGTTTTGCCAGCTCCAGGGAATTCGGAGCGAGAGAAACGAGGCCCCGTAACGCACATGAGAGCAATCCCGGCCAATTTCTACCGTTTGATGGGGTCTATGTGTGCTGGAAAAGCGTGTGGAAGTTTCGTGACGTTCGGACGATATTTGGCGACACTATAATGAGCGTTTTGCCAGCTCCAGGGAATTCGGAGCGAGAGAAACGAGGCCCCGTAACGCACATGAGAGCAATCCCGGCCAATTTCTACCGTTTGATGGGGTCTATGTGTAAAAATTTTGACGTTTTTTGGTGCACGAGCAAATCTGCTGGAAAAGCGTGTGGAAGGTTCGTGACGTTCGTACGATATTTGGCGACACTAAAAATTGCGATTTCCCAGCTTCAGGGAATTCGGAGCGAGAGAAACGAGGCCCCGTAACGCACATGAGAGCAATCCCGGCCAATTTCTACCGTTTGATGGGGTCTATGTGTAAAAATTTTGACGTTTTTTGGTGCACGAGAAAATCTGCTGGAAAGGCGTGTGGAAGTTTCGTGACGTTCGGACGATATTTGGCGACACTATAATGAGCGATTTCCCAGCTTCAGGGAATTCGGAGCGAGAGAAACGAGGCCCCGTAACTCACATGAGAGCAATCCCGGCCAATTTCTACCGTTTGATGGGGTCTATGTGTAAAAATTTTGAAGTTTTTTGGTGCACGAGCAAATCTGCTGGAAAAGCGTGTGGAAGGTTCGTGACGTTCCTACGATATTTGGCGACACTAAAATGAGCGATTTCCCAGCTCCAGGGAATTCGGAGCGAGAGAAACGAGGCCCCGTAACGCACATGAGAGCAATCCCGGCCAATTTCTACCGTTTGATGGGGTCTATGTGTGCTGGAAAAGCGTGTGGAAGTTTCGTGACGTTCGGACGATATTTGGCGACACTATAATGAGCGATTTCCCAGCTTCAGGGAATTCGGAGCGAGAGAAACGAGGCCCCGTAACTCACATGAGAGCAATCCGGCCAATTTCTACGTTTGATGGGGTCTATGTGTGCTGGAAAAGCGTGTGGAAGTTTCGTGACGTTCGGACGATATTTGGCGACACTATAATGAGCGTTTTGCCAGCTCCAGGGAATTCGGAGCGAGAGAAACGAGGCCCCGTAACGCACATGAGAGCAATCCCGGCCAATTTCTACCGTTTGATGGGGTCTATGTGCTGGAAAAGCGTGTGGAAGTTTCGTGACGTTCGGACGATATTTGGCGACACTATAATGAGCGTTTTGCCAGCTCCAGGGAATTCGGAGCGAGAGAAACGAGGCCCCGTAACGCACATGAGAGCAATCCCGGCCAATTTCTACCGTTTTATGGGGTCTATGTGTGCTGGAAAAGCGTGTGGAAGTTTCGTGACGTTCGGACGATATTTGGCGACGATATAATGAGCGTTTTGCCAGCTCCAGGGAATTCGGAGCGAGAGAAACGAGGCCCCGTAACGCACATGAGAGCAATCCCGGCCAATTTCTACCGTTTGATGGGGTCTATGTGTAAAAATTTTGACGTTTTTTGGTGCACGAGCAAATCTGCTGGAAAAGCGTGTGGAAGGTTCGTGACGTTCGTACGATATTTGGCGACACAAAAAATTGCGATTTCCCAGCTTCAGGGAATTCGGAGCGAGAGAAACGAGGCCCCGTAACTCACATGAGAGCAATCCCGGCCAATTTCTACCGTTTGATGGGGTCTGTGTGTAAAAATTTTGACTTTTTTTGGTGCACGAGAAAATCTGCTGGAAAGGCGTGTGGAAGTTTCGTGACGTTCGGACGATATTTGGCGACACTATAATGAGCGATTTCCCAGCTTCAGGGAATTCGGAGCGAGAGAAACGAGGCCCCGTAACTCACATGAGAGCAATCCCGGCCAATTTCTACCGTTTGATGGGGTCTGTGTGTAAAAATTTTGACTTTTTTTGGTGCACGAGCAAATCTGCTGGAAAGGCGTGTGGAAGTTTCGTGACGTTCGGACGATATTTGGCGACACTATAATGAGCGTTTTGCCAGCTCCAGGGAATTCGGAGCGAGAGAAACGAGGCCCCGTAACGCACATGAGAGCAATCCCGGCCAATTTCTACCGTTTGATGGGGTCTATGTGTAAAAATTTTGACTTTTTTTGGTGCACGAGCAAATCTGCTGGAAAGGCGTGTGGAAGTTTCGTGACGTTCGGACCATATTTGGCGACAATAAAATGAGCGTTTTGCCAGCTCCAGGGAATTCGGAGCGAAAGAAACGATGCTCCGTAACGCACATGAGAGCAATCCCGGCCAATTTCTACCGTTTGATGGGGTCTGTGTGTAAAAATTTTGACTTTTTTTGGTGCACGAGAAAATCTGCTGGAAAAGCGTGTGGAAGGTTCGTGACGTTCGTACGATATTTGGCGACACAAAAAATTGCGATTTCCCAGCTTCAGGGAATTCGGAGCGAGAGAAACGATGCTCCGTAACGCACATGAGAGCAATCCCGGCCAATTTCTACCGTTTGATGGGGTCTATGTGTGCTGGAAAAGCGTGTGGAAGTTTCGTGACGTTCGGACGATATTTGGCGACACTATAATGAGCGTTTTGCCAGCTCCAGGGAATTCGGAGCGAGAGAAACGAGGCCCCGTAACGCACATGAGAGCAATCCCGGCCAATTTCTACCGTTTGATGGGGTCTATGTGTAAAAATTTTGACTTTTTTTGGTACACGAGCAAATCTGCTGGAAAGGCGTGTGGAAGTTTCGTGACGTTCGGACCATATTTGGCGACACTATAATGAGCGTTTTGCCAGCTCCAGGGAATTCGGAGCGAGAGAAACGAGGCCCCGTAACGCACATGAGAGCAATCCCGGCCAATTTCTACCGTTTGATGGGGTCTATGTGTGCTGGAAAAGCGTGTGGAAGTTTCGTGACGTTCCGACGATATTTGGCGACACTATAATGAGCGATTTCCCAGCTTCAGGGAATTCGGAGCGAGAGAAACGAGGCCCCGTAACTCACATGAGAGCAATCCCGGCCAATTTCTACCGTTTGATGGGGTCTATGTGTAAAAATTTTGAAGTTTTTTGGTGCACGAGCAAATCTGCTGGAAAAGCGTGTGGAAGGTTCGTGACGTTCCTACGATATTTGGCGACACTAAAATGAGCGATTTCCCAGCTCCAGGGAATTCGGAGCGAGAGAAACGAGGCCCCGTAACGCACATGAGAGCAATCCCGGCCAATTTCTACCGTTTGATGGGGTCTATGTGTGCTGGAAAAGCGTGTGGAAGTTTCGTGACGTTCGGACGATATTTGGCGACACTATAATGAGCGATTTCCCAGCTTCAGGGAATTCGGAGCGAGAGAAACGAGGCCCCGTAACTCACATGAGAGCAATCCCGGCCAATTTCTACCGTTTGATGGGGTCTATGTGTAAAAATTTTGAAGTTTTTTGGTGCACGAGCAAATCTGCTGGAAAAGCGTGTGGAAGTTTCGTGACGTTCGTACGATATTTGGCGACACAAAAATTGCGATTTCCCAGCTTCAGGGAATTCGGAGCGAGAGAAACGAGGCCCCGTAACTCACATGAGAGCAATCCCGGCCAATTTCTACCGTTTGATGGGGTCTGTGTGTAAAAATTTTGACTTTTTTTGGTGCACGAGAAAATCTGCTGGAAAGGCGTGTGGAAGTTTCGTGACGTTCGGACGATATTTGGCGACACTATAATGAGCGATTTCCCAGCTTCAGGGAATTCGGAGCGAGAGAAACGAGGCCCCGTAACTCACATGAGAGCAATCCCGGCCAATTTCTACCGTTTGATGGGGTCTGTGTGTAAAAATTTTGACTTTTTTTGGTGCACGAGCAAATCTGCTGGAAAGGCGTGTGGAAGTTTCGTGACGTTCGGACGATATTTGGCGACACTATAATGAGCGTTTTGCCAGCTCCAGGGAATTCGGAGCGAGAGAAACGAGGCCCCGTAACGCACATGAGAGCAATCCCGGCCAATTTCTACCGTTTTATGGGGTCTATGTGTGCTGGAAAAGCGTGTGGAAGTTTCGTGACGTTCGGACGATATTTGGCGACACTATAATGAGCGTTTTGCCAGCTCCAGGGAATTCGGAGCGAGAGAAACGAGGCCCCGTAACGCACATGAGAGCAATCCCGGCCAATTTCTACCGTTTGATGGGGTCTATGTGTAAAAATTTTGACGTTTTTTGGTGCACGAGCAAATCTGCTGGAAAAGCGTGTGGAAGGTTCGTGACGTTCGTACGATATTTGGCGACACAAAAAATTGCGATTTCCCAGCTTCAGGGAATTCGGAGCGAGAGAAACGAGGCCCCGTAACTCACATGAGAGCAATCCCGGCCAATTTCTACCGTTTGATGGGGTCTGTGTGTAAAAATTTTGACTTTTTTTGGTGCACGAGAAAATCTGCTGGAAAGGCGTGTGGAAGTTTCGTGACGTTCGGACGATATTTGGCGACACTATAATG
>NW_026891505.1:0-36484 GCF_015708825.2 Lethenteron reissneri
AGACGCAGAGACACAGATACACCGAGACACAGATACACAGAGACACAGATACACAGAGACACAGATACACAGAGACACAGAGACACAGAGACACAAAGACGCAGTGACGCACACACCCCGATACACAGAGACACAGAGACACAGATACACAGAGACACAGAGACACAGAGACACAAAGACGCAGTGACGCACACACCCCGATACACAGAGACACAGAGACACAGAGACACAAAGACGCAGTGACGCACACACCCCGATACACAGATACACAGAGACACAGATACACAAAGACACAGAGACGCAGTGACGCACAGAGAGAGAGACACGGGCAGACCGCAGGGACAAGGCGACACAGAGACACAGAGACGCAGATACACAGAGACGCAGAGACGGACCATTGAAGAGCCGCACACACAGACGGCGTTGACGTGCGTACACGCGTGGAGACGAGAAGAGACGGGGTTAGACCCGTAGACTCACCCAGCAGAGACCCATAGACTCACACAGAGACCCATAGACTCACCCAGCAGAGACCCATAGACTCACACAGAGACCCATAGACTCACACAGCAGAGACGCATACACTCACAGAGACCCATACACTCACACAGACCCATATACTCACACAGAGACCCATAGACTCACACAGCAGAGACGCATACACTCACAGAGACCCATACACTCACACAGACCCATAGACTCACACAGAGACCCATACACTCACACAGAGTCGCATCGACTCACATAGAGACCCATAGACTCACACAGAGACCCATAGACTCACACAGAGACCCATAGACTCGCATAGAGACCTATACACTCAAATCTAGATCCATAGACTCATACAGAGACCCATAGACTCACACAGAGACCCATAGACTCATACAGAGACCCATAGACTCACACAGACCCATCGACTCACATAGAGACCCATCGACTCACATAGAGACCCATAGACTCACACAGAGACCCATCGACTCACATAGAGACCCATCGACTCACATAGAGACGCATAGACTCACAGAGACCCATAGACTCACACAGACCCATAGACTCACAGAGACCCATCGACTCACATAGATACCCACAGACTCACACAGAGGATCCATAGTCAAGGGCACGCGGACCAGGGAAGCCATCCCAGATTGGTCTCCATCTCTGTTTAGAAATGGGATCAAATCCTCCTCCTCCTCCTCGTCATCGTCGTCGTCGTCCTCACCCTGGGGTCTCCCTCGTGATCCTTGTCGTCGTCTGCGCGGCGTTTCTCGGTGAGTGCCGGGCGAGCGGTGTGGTGTGGTGTAGTGTGGTGTGGTGTAGTGTGTGTTGTGTGGTGCGGTCCGGTGTGGTGTGGTGCGTTGGTGTGGTGTAGTGTGGTGTGGGGCGGTGGTGTGGTGGTGTGGTGTGGTGGAGCAGTGTGGTGGTGTGGTGGTGCGGTGTGTGGTGGTATGGTGGTGTGGTTTGGTTCAGTGTGGTGGTGCAGTGTGTGGTGGCGTGGTGGTGTGGTGGTGTGATGGTGTGGTATGGTGGTGTGGTGTGGTGTGTTGGTGTGGTGTGGGTGGTTGGTGTGGTGTGATGTGGTGTGTTGTGGGTGTGGAGCAGTGTGGTGTGGTGGTGTGGTGTATAGTGTGATGGTGTGTGGTGTGGTGGTGGTGTCAGCGGGGAGCTCGCGCTGCGACCCGAGTTGGATTCCCGCCCACGGCCGACAGCGCAGCGACGATTATCTGAAGCGGGTCCTGGGCCTCCGCTAGGTCGACTCAGCCTCAAATGAGTACCTTGTGCGGTGTGTAGAAACATCGCCACTGGGGAGACAAAGGCGGCCGGGCGTGGTGCTGGCCACCCACCCCCTCGTGTGCTACCGTGCCAGCCTTCATAGGTGCTGCTCGCTAACAGCACTTGCCCCTAAAGTCTGTTTAGGCTACACGGAGGATGTTTGTCCTTGGAGTGAGTGTGGTGATTATGGTGAGTGGGGTGAGTGGGGTGAGTGGGGTGAGAGTGGTGATTGGGGTGAGTGAGGTGAGCGGGGTGAGCGTGGTGAGTGAGGTGAGTGGGGTGAGTTGGGTGAGTGAGGTGAGTGGGGTGAGAGTGGTGAGTGGGGTGAGTCAGGTGAGTGGAGGTGAGCGGGGTGAGTTGAGTGGAGGTGAGTGGGGTGAGTTGGGTGAGAGTGGTGATTGGGGTGAGCGAGGTGAGTGAGGTGAGTGGGGTGAGTGTGGTGATTGGGGTGAGTGGGGTGGTGAGGTGAGTGGGGTGAGAGTGGTGAGCGGGGTGAGTGCGGTGAGCGGGGTGAGAGTGGTGATTGGGGTGAGAGTGGTGATTGGGGTGAGAGTGGTGAGCGGGGTGAGCGGGGTGAGTGGTGTGAGCTAGATGAGTGGAGGTGAGCAGAGTGAGCGGGGTGAGTGGGGTGAGTGGGCTGAGTGGGGTGAGTGGGGTGAGCGGGGTGAGTGGGGTGAGTGTGGTGAGCGGGGTGAGTGGGGTGAGCGGGGTGAGAGTGGTGAGCGGGGTGAGTGGGGTGAGAGTGGTGAGCGGGGTGAGCGGGGTGAGTGGTGTTAGCTAGGTGAGTGGAGGTGAACAGAGTGAGCGGGGTGAGTGGGGTGAGTGCGGTGAGCGGGGTGAGTGGGGTGAGTGCGGTGAGCGGGGTGAGTGGGGTGAGTGCGGTGAGCGGGGTGAGAGTGGTGAGCGGGGTGAGTGGGTGAGTGAGGTGAGTGGGGTGAGTGGGGTGAGCGGGGTGAGTGGGGTGAGCGGGGTGAGTGAGGTGAGCGGGGTGAGAGTGGTGAGTGGTTGTGAGCGGGGTGAGCGTGGTGAGTGGGGTGAGCGGGGTGAGTGAGGTGAGTAGGGTGAGTGGGGTGAGCCAGGTGAGCGGGGTGAGCGGGGTGAGTGGGTGAGTGAGTGAGTGAGGTGAGCGGGTGAGTGGGGTGAGCGGGTGAGCGGGGTGAGTGGGGTGAGTGGGGTGAGTAAGGTGAGCGGGGTGAGTAAGGTGAGTGAGGTGAGTGGGGTGAGTGGGGTGAGCGGGGTGAGCGGGGTGAGTGGGATGAGTGGGGTGAGTGCGGTGAGTGGGGTGAGCGGTGTGAGCGGGGTGAGTGAGGTGAGTGCGGTCAGTGCGGTGAGTGCGGTGAGTGGGGAGTGCGGTGAGCGGGGTCAGTGCGGTGAGTGCGGTGAGTGCGGGGTCAGTGCGGTGAGTGAGGTGAGTGCGGTGTGCAGTGCCTGTGGGTTTCCCTTTGTAAATACGCCACGCTTCCACGTCTGCGTCACACAAATAAACGCATTCCCGTGTCGCCTGTGACAGACGCGCGCAGCACGCTACCGATGGTCGTGAGCCCGGACCCGCTTTTGTCTCGCCGGTGTTGATGTTTTACGCACCGCGCAAGGGGTTCTGCTCATTTAAGGCTGAGTGGATCTGGCGAGAGGCCCAGGACCGCTTCAGATAATCGTCACAGACTCCCACAGATACCCGGCTCGCCGCTGCACCACCGCATCTGCGTCAGACGCAAAGACAAAGGCCCCCCGTATAGCCCAAACAGACCCTTTGGGTCAAGTGCTGTAAGCGAGCATCTATGAAGGTCGGCACTGCACACGAGGGGGGGGGTGACCAGCACCACGCCCGGCCGCCTTCGTCTCGCTCGAGGCGATGTGTACACATCGCAGCAGGTATTAATTTGAGGCTGAGTCTCCCTAGGGGAGGCCCAGGACCAGTTCAGATAATCGTCACTGGCGTTGGCCGTGCATCGAACCCGGGTGACCGCTGCACCACCGCTCTTCCACATCTGCGTCACACGCACAGACAAAGATCCCCCTATAGCATCATCATAACACCATCATCATCGCATCGTCATCATCATCACATCATCCACATCATCATCACGCCATCATCACATCATCATCATCACCCCATCCACATCATCGTCTTCATCATCTGCATCATCATATGGTCATCACATCGTCATCATCAGCATCGCACCAACCACATCATCATAATACCATCCACATTATCATAACACCATCTACATCATCGTCTTCATCATCACATCATCCACATCATCGTCACGCCATCATCATCATAACACCATCCACATCATCATCACATCGTCATCATCATAATCTCCATCATCGTCTTCATCATCTGCATCATCATATGATTATCACATCGCCATCATCATCACATCATCAGCATCGCACCAACCATATCATTATCACATCAAAACATAATACCATCCTTATCATCACACCATCCACATCATATTCATCTGCATCACCATCATCATCACATAGCCATCACATCACCGCATCATCATTTTTTCATCACATCATCGCATCATAAGCACATCGCCAATAACATGATCACATCGTCATTACATCACCATCTTCATTTCCAAAAGCATTATCCCCGTTGCACCGTCACCGTAAGATGCAGTGACAACACGAGGTATTAATTTAGCGCACATACAGCGTGGGCACATACACGATGCGTGGAACATACACGATGCGTGGGAACATACACTGTGGAGATGTTAACTACCCTCGCCTTGGTATAACAGGAGGTCGTGGGTTTCGTCGTGGGTTCAACTCCCGACCCTGACGACTGCTGCTGGTATATTGGAGTTTGCGTGTCTCTCTCTCATCAGCATCACGGTGGCTAGGGGATGTTAACTACCTCGCTGGTATACAGGAGGTCGTGGGTTCGATCCCGACCCTGACGCCTGCTGCTGCAGTATAGTTTGGGTTTGGGCGTCTCTCTCTCATCATCATCCGGTGGCTAGGAGATGTTAACTACCTTCGCCTGGTATACAGAGGTCGTGGGTTCGACCCCGCCCCTGACGCCTGCTGCTATGTATATTTGGAGCCCTGCGTCTCTCTTTTCTCCGGTGGTCGCGTGTATTTTTCTCAGGGTTCTTCCGCTTTTCCCCCTACCACGTTTACAAACGGGCTGCCGATATACATTTCCACGTGATTAAGCCACTTTCTTGAGCTTGCATTTTTGATAGCCGGGTTGCTTCCGAAAATTCTCTACGGCTCAATCATCCTGACCTGGTAAAATACAAAAATAGTTTCATCTTCTTGGTTCTTTCGGTAAAGTCACGTAGAAAGGGGAAGTAATAAAATAATAAATAAAAAATAATAAATATCAGGTGAATAATTATATTCTTAGGTTTTTCGGTAAAGGTCACGTAGTAAAACATTAAAATTAAATAAAAGTAAATAAAATAAAAAATACACGACGTTTCGGAGGCAACACAAGCTTCCGTCTTCAGGTGGAATCGTCACAAGCCACGACAGCTGTCGTGATTTTATTTTATTTTACTTTTATTAATTTTAATGTTTTACCTACGTGACCTTTAACCGAAAAAACCTAGAGATATTAATTCCTTGCAGTCACGAAAGCTTCAAATCTAGGTGAATAATTCTTCACCTGAGGAACGGCTGCTGGCGTTGTGGCCTGAAACGTTCGTGAGAATAATTTTATTATGTTTTATTTTTATTATTTTATTACTTCCCTTCTACGTGACTTTACCGAAAGAACCAAGAAGATGAATCCCTGCAGTCACGAAAGAAGCTTTAAATCGAAAAAAAAATAGTTTCGTTTTGAGTGTACTCCTCTATTACATACAGGTGCATTTATTTTTTTCCTTCTTAGGCACAAAGAGTTCAGAATCAAAATGTTTCTTCAGACTGGAGGAGGGAAATCCGATCAGCTTATGAATCTTTTTTTTTTATAGATGTCTAGTCAGGCCGGGTTGCAAGTTACAACAGCAAAGAACACAAAAAAACCCCGATAGGAGTGAAAGAGTAAATTTCGATTTTAAAGCTTCTTTCGTGACGGCAGGGATTCATTTTCTTGGTTCTTTCAGTAAAGTCACGTATAAGGGGAGATAATAAAATAATAAAACATAATAAAATATTGTATTATTTTTCTATTTGTATTATTTATTATGTTTTATTTTTATTATTTTATTATCGCCCTTCTACGTGACTTTACCGAAAGGACCAAAAAGAAGAGTGAAAAGTTACGAGAGGTAGGCAGGGTCACGAGAATTAGATAAATATAAAATATGTAAGTTCCAAACCTTTCACAATGCGTAAATTCCCGCCGGTGAACTGAACACTGAAGTGGAATCTTGGGGCGAGGCAGCAAAAAAAAACGATTCCGAAAACAGTCCCAGACCACACCAAGATCACAACAGCAGCACACAGTCAGTATAGTCCCCCCGATACAATTGCACATTAAAATTGAACTTTCGATACACGAGTGAGCATAACAAGTCACATTTGTGCAATTGCAGTTGTATCCAGCACCAAATTTCCTCCCCTCCGAGATATTTATTGCCGATGAGAAATGTGCTGAGTTGTCAGCGTCCAAGTATGCCCTGACAACGCAGCAGCAGCAGCGTCATCGCCGCATCTCTCGGATTGCCACGGAAGTGATGTTGACGCATGGACGTGAACACGCCAAAGTCCTCAACGCAGAGCGGAGGGTGTTGGTTTCTGGACTTGAACAGGGCCCTTGGGAGTTGACAGGACACATGCCTGGAGCAGAGGTCGCAAACGGGTTTTGATTCCTTACCCGTACCCGTACCCGGCCGCACCAGGGTCGCAAACGGGTACCCGTACCAGTACCCTACCCGTACCCGGCCGGGTACGGGTAGGGTACGGGTATCGGGTACTCGATTGCGACCTCTGGGATGAAGCCATGTTGCAGGCGCGGGTGGGTTGATTCTAGGAACTCGAATTGTGAGAAGAGACAAGACGTTGGGAAATGAGTGACAAACGGTTACTCACCAGTGACTCACGGCCTACCCGTACCCGTCCGCACCAGGGTCGCAAACGGGTACCCGTACCCGGCCGGGTACGGGTAGCCGGGTATCGGATAGGGTACGGGTATCGGGTACCCGGTTGCGACCTCTGGCCTGGAGTGGGGGCGGGGCAGGGTGGGGGGGGGGGTCTAAACTAGGGGTCAGCAAACAGAATATCAAGAAGAGTCATCTCCATATACGTAAAAGGCAAAGTTGTGAATATGTGCCTGTTGAAAATGTTTAGCGTACTTCCCGACATGCAACAAATTGGAAATTTGCAATGTGAGTACTTTCCAGACTGTACACCATGCAAAATTGTAAAATTACACTTGTTTTTTTTTGGGGGGGGGGGCGGGGAGAGCTCACTAATGCATTTATGTTTTGCACAGCAAGTGAGCTGTGACGTTACATCTGTCACGTGACCCGTGCACGTGGAAGCGTAACGCATTGGTGTAGTGTAGCTGTTAGCGCCACGCTGCGTTACGAACCCGGCGACCCGAGTTCGATTCCAGCTCACGGCCACCACCGGTGACGATTATTCAACCGGTCCTGGGCCTCCCCAATGTCGACTCAGCCTGGTGTGGTGTGTGAACATCGCCACTGGGGAGATTAAAGGCGGGCCGGGTGTGGTTAATCCAAGTCCCGGGCGAAGCCGGGTAGTACAGCTAGTTTTTAATATTTGGATCTTTGGTAAGGTCACGTAATAGGTTCAAAGAAAATAACAAAAAAATAACAACAACAAAAAAACCTCTCGATGTTCAAGAGCCGCAATGCACTGTGGTGGTGGTGATGGTGTTGGTGAATACGAGACGGTGTGGTGCCTTTAAGAATCACGACTCGATGCCCCGTTCCGCCCGGGAGCCACCGCATGCCGCCTCGCCAGCCTCGGGGCTCGCCGACTCGTGATCTCGACTACGGGGCCCACAACAGGAGGGGAGGGGGGGGTGGACCTCGCCGAGTCAACGTTGGCAACGTCCTGCGCCAAGGTCAAAAGATGCCCCCCCGTTGTCGGAGGCAGTGCCGCGAACGTGACAGCGATGAAGTCTGGCACGGCACGTGGTCACCAACAAGGCGCCCGACTCCAAAGTGCCGAATTTTGTTGACGCAACCGCACCAGGAACTCAGTTGAGGCTGAGTCGACCTAGGGGAGGCACAGGACCGGTTCAGATAATCGTCACCAGTGTTGGTGGCCGTGAGCGCGAATCGAACTTGGGTCGTTGGGGTTCGATACGGATGGGCGCAGCGGCTGCACAAAACAAGATCCCCGTCTAGCCTAATAAGACTATTGGGGCAAGGGCTGTTAGCTAGCTACTGTTGAAGGCCGGCACTGCACACGAGGTGGTGGGTGGCCAGCACCAAGCCCGGCCGCCTTTGTCCTCCCCAGTGAGCCGATGTTCACACAGCACACCAGGTACTAATTTGAGGCTGAGTCGACCTAGGGGAGGCCAGAACCGGTTTAGATAATCGTCACTGGGTGTTGGCCGAGCGGGAATCGAACCCTGGTCGCCAGGTTTGTAGCGCAGCGTAGCGCTAACCACTACACCACCGCTCCCCCCACACACACGTGCGCTGACGTCACATCATCGGCATCAACACCACCACCATCATCTTCATACCATTAGCATGCAGGGCGCCCAAGGGCCGATCACGTCAAGTGCACAACTAAATCACTGTACGCAGACTCGCTCGGTGGTGCACCTCGTCTCGTCCAAGCGCCTGATGACGCCACCGCCACTTTAGTTAATAGAAATGCAAATGTCAAACGCGAATTGCATCCCCGGATCGCAAATGCGCAACGCATGAAAAGCGGCAAACAAAAATAAAACCAGCGGGCAACCGACCAAACCAAAGAGGCAAGGCTCCGTTTGAAGAGATGGGGTTTTTCAAAACAGACTGAAATATATCTTCATAATACGGGGGGGGGGGGGGGGTGTTCAGTCAGATCGCAATCTATGGGGGCCCAGAAAGGAAAAGATGGAGATCACCAAGTCAACGTTGTCTCGGGGAATGTCTGTACCAAAGGCAGCAAACGATACCCCGTGTAGCCTTACAAGACTGTCGGAGCAAATGCTATATACTCTTAGTTCTTTCGGTGAAGTCACGTAGGTAAAAAATTAAATTAAAATTAATTAATTTTTAAAATTATTTTTTATTTCATTTTTTACCTACGTGACTTTACCGAATGAAATGAAAATTAAAATTAATTATTTTTTTTATTAATTCTAATTTCATTTTTTACCTACGTGACTTTACCGAAAGAACTAAGAGTATGAATCATTGCAGTCACGAAAGCTTCAAATCTGGAGCAAGTGCTGCTCGCGTCCAGCTAGTAAGTCTGGCACGTAACGTGGCCAACAACGCGCGCAGAGGCGATCTAACCCATCAAAAGAACCTGTGTTTACACCATTGGAACCTCCTTTGCCAGTAGCAAAATATGATCATTGGGTTTTTACCCTTTTATCTGGCAACAAAACTGACACCTTTTTTTTTACAAGGAGTCATGTTTGCATTGACCACAATACCTGCAGTCGGAATGCAAAAAAAAACACAACTCTGATAATGTATGCACTGTCCTTGATTGGTCCACACCCGAGACAGCTTTCCTTAGAGCCTAGTCTCACATGGTGTTTGGCCAGATAAAAGGGTAAAAACCAAATTATCATAACTTGTGTTATGGATGATATTGGTCACGAAAGCCGACGTGTTAAACTAACGACTGCTGCCTGATTTTAAGTGGCAAGGCGTTCTATACCTCGTGCACGCCACGCTAACAGAAGCGCCGGTCACCAAAAGAGCGACAACCCCGCCTAAACCTGGGAGTGCTGAGCAGTTGGAGATCAGGCGATCTTAAGGACCCTGATGGAATACAAACATCGATTTAGTTCCTGCAATTGGTGTGGGGGCGGGAAGTGGGGTGAGCACTTTTAAAGCCGAGTTAAAACAATGGTGGAGTTTTTTACCCTTCTATCTGGCAATAAAACTGACACCTTTTTACAAGGAGTCATGTTTGCATAGACCACAATACCTGCAGTCATAATGCAAACAAAAAACATAACTCTGATAATGTGCACTGTCCTTGAAGTTGATTGGTCCACACCCGAGACAGCTTTCCTTAGAGCCCAGTCTCATATGGGTTGGACCAGATGACGCCAAAAGGCGCACAACTCAAAGACAATGCACCATCAGAGTATGAGAGCTCGGGTAAGCATTTACAGCATGGGAACCTGATTTCCAGTAAAAAATATGATAATTGGTTTTTTACCCTTTTATCTGGCAACAAAACTGACACCTTTTTTACAAGGAGTCCTGTTTACATAGACCACAATACCTGCAGTCATAATGCAAACAAAAAACATAACTCTGATAATGTGCACTGTCCTTGAAGTTGATTGGTCCACACCCGAGACAGCTTTCCTTAGAGCCCAGTCTCACATGGGTTGGACCAGATGACGCCAAAAGGCGCATTTAACCAGCATCGCCCCCCATCCCGTCGCTGCCCGCTCACCCACTCGGTGGTACGAATTGGTTACGACGCAAGAAGTTCGTCGCTCGGCAGATCGCCAGTGGTGCGCTCGCGTGTGGGTGGGTAGCCCACCCCCACTTCCAATACGTCTGGGCAATTGCAGGGCTGCGCCTTTAACCCCTTTTGTTCCACTTCTGAGTGTCGTTGAATGTTGCGACGCGGTACGAACTGCTGAGCCAAAATCTCTAGGGGGCGCCACGGTGGCTATGAGATGTTTACTACCTCGCCTGGTATACAGGAGGTTGTGGGTTCTAAAACCCGGCCCTGACGCCGCGCTCTCTCTCTTTCTCTCTCCGCCGTGGTCACGAAGATTTGTCTCCGGGTCGTACGATTTTCTCCCTCCACATTTAGAAATCGACATCACCACGCGGCGTTTGGAGTGATTGGCTGCTTGCTCTATATACACATGTGATGATCAGCCACATCGTTCGATCAGCTGTCGTTTTTAAATAGCCGGGTTGCTTCTGAAACAAAAATAAGTATAAACCCGTAAAAACAAAGTTTTTCACTATAAATCCTTTATATGCGTGGCGGCTAGAGTCCTCTCGTCCTCTGGCTTGAGATGGTTGCCACCTATGGGTCAGATGATTGTCTGCCAGTATTAAGCAATTGGTAATTAATATTTAATTTGTTTTCCCTGAACAGTGTAAAATTTTGGAAAAAATTTTTCACGAACATTAATTGTCTCGCACAACGAGGCTGTGTGCAAAATGTCAGCTCGATTGGATCACGGGAAGTGGGTTAAAAAACGACCGAAAGATTTACAACGGTCGTAAGCAAGCAAGCAAGCATGCAAGTAAGCGAACTTAATATAAAGGATTAAAAAGCGAAAGAGCTCAGTGGTCCAATAAGCAAAGTTTCTGTGGAATTTCTCTCCCCCCCCGAGTTAATTATCGCCAAAAAAAACAAAGCCCCTCCCCCGCCCCCGTATAGCCTTAACAGACTGTTGGGGCAAGTGCTGCTAGCCAGCAGCAGCACTTTTGAAGGCCGGCACGGCGCATGAAGTGGCCACAGGGCCGGATTAAGGCGTGGGGGCTTTAGGGGCAAGTTGGAGGGCTTCCAGAGATGACGTGAGAAGTTTCTTTCGTTTGTGAATGCTGCATTTGGATTTGTTGTTAGCCTTGTAAAAGTAAATTTAAAATTTCTATAACTTTGTTTCTCTTCTTGGTTCTTTCGGTAAAGTCACGTAGAAGGGAAATAATAAAGTAATACAAATAAAACATGATAAAATAATTCTCACGACGTTTCGGCCACAACGCAAGCAGCCGTCCTCAGGTGAAGAACAGGTCTGTCGGAAAGACAGCGTCCGAATGAACACCACCAAGCTTGAAAAGGGCTGTCTTTCCGACAGACCTGTTCTTCACCTGAGGACGGCTGCTTGCGTTGTGGCCGAAACGTCGTGAGAATTATTTTATTATTTTATTTTTATTACTTTATTATTCCCCTTCTACGTGACTTTACCGAAAGAACCAAGAAGATGAATCCCTGCAGTCACGAAAGAGCTTTAAATCGAAATATAAATATAGTGGAGTTTACGGTAATCAGCATTGCGATAAGCGACTAAAAACGAATTGAGTGGTTCAGTTGGCGGTCGACGTTTAGAAGTGGGCTCTCAAAGTAACGGCGCCACCTCCATGCCCCCCCCTCCCCCCGCGACCCCCTCCCCCGTGATCCGTGGGATCAAACAAACGACTCGAGACACGCCGGTGGATTGCACCACCTAAACCTCGCCCTTTCCCTTCGACATCAGGAGGGAGTGGGGAACGATGCCAACCCAGCCGCAAGCGATGATGAAATTCTCACCTGCAACTTTCATCAGCTAGCTTAGACCGTGCCACTAAGGGTTTGACTGGGGTCCTGGGTGTACGCCCACCACCGGAGTGGAATGAAATTGGCAGGCGCATCTGACAGATGACAAGTCGATGGGTCAGTGGGCAGATCAGCTCCACGGTAGGTCCGGGGTGTCAAGGGACACGGGGCCCGCATCCCGCAGTTCCGTCACTAAATATTCCACCAGAGTTCATTTCTTGGACCTGGCATGCATCCATGATGTGGTGTGGATGCGCCCGATGCCGGAACAGCGTGTTTAGCAATGACAAGCCCAATGGCTGCACAAAAATCTAGCAGACTTCAGCCGTTGTTATTGAGCTGATCTGGCCCATGCCTTCCAATTACTCCAGACCAGGTGCCAGCATCATGACCAACTCGGGCATTAAAGTCACCCAACAAGATGTACTCTATCCGAGGGGTCACTTTAGCTACCACCTGTGACAGGAGGTCATAGAAGGCATCTGACGTCTTCTAAGGGAGACGATTTGGGAGGGTTCGTGGTTGTTGTCGATGATGAGTGGGAAGTGCGGTGTGAGTTGCCTTGAGAATCAAGATCCTGCTCAAACCATCTCAAGTCTCCTCTTCACTATTACTAGGTACTGCTCGACTTCGGTACTTCGTACTCATCCACGTGGTAAATGGTCTCCCGACTGAGATTGAACTCGGACCGTGGAGACCGTGGAGAGATGTGAGGTATGATGGCCCCCTCGGCGTTCCAGAGTTCGATTCCCGCTCACGGCCAACACCGGCGACGATAAATTATCTGAAGTGGTCCTGGGCCTCAGCCTCAAATGTGTACCTGGCACGGTGTGTAAGCCTCGCCACGAGGAAGGCAGAGGTGGCCGCACGTGGCTCTGGCCACCACACCCACCGCCTCGTGTACCGCTCCGTCCTTCACAGGTGCTCCTCGCTACCAGCACTTGCTCAAACAGTCTGTCAAGGCTATATGGGGGACCTTTGTCTGTTGTGTGTGTCGGGCGTGGTTGCTGACCCCCCCACTTTGTCCGATAATTAACGGGAGCCCACACGGGCGGATCTTCCGTGTGTAATAAAGCTCGTTGAGACGACTTCTGGAATCCGTCTTGTATTCAACTTGCATTACAGCTTTCCTTCACACTGCTGACAGGCAGCGTGAGAGGGACAGATAGACCAAGAGAGACGCACTGCCACGTGGCAACTCGGAGCCCCGCTCCCGCGTGGCCCCCTTCCTCTGTTCGTTCCCGTTCTGACCACGTGTCGTTCGTCTCCACCCCTATTTAATACCCGGGTCACGTGGTACATTTCCGCCAATCCTCGTTAGCCTGCATCGAATTTTCCAGGCTCCCTCGTCAGCTCCCGGGACCACGCCCCTGACTCAGTCTCCCATGGCTGATGGCCAAAGCCAGCAGAACCAATCCTTACAGCTGTCACCTTTCCATCACGTCAGGGCCACGCCCCCTAGGCTTCTCCCCCATTGGCTGTAGACCAGGACCGGCAGAGCCAATCACTCATGACGAGTTGTGATACGTCAGTGAGCCGGATATATCCTCATATTACACGTGCGCGCGTGTGTCTGTGCGGTGGGCCCAGGAGGCGGGCGTTGAGGGCCGAGCGGTGGTGCGGGGTCACGTCCCAGGCCCTCACGGCGGGCCGTCGCTCCTCGGTGCTGCTCAACGTCTCCTTCTCGCTGCAGCGGCCCAGCGGGGTGGGCCCCCCCCCCGGGTCAGGCGACCCCCACGCCGAGGTGGACGTCGAGTGGGTGTTCCGCAGCGGCGGCGGCGGGGAAGTGCGCGTGGCGCAACGCAAGCAGGGCATCACCAACCTGCGCACGTACGAGACGGGCGGGGGGGGGGGGGGCAGGGGGGGGGGGCGGGGGGCAGGGGGGGCAGGGGGTGTAGGGGCAGCACCAACCTGCGTGTGCATGAGACTGGGGTGATGGGGGGGGCAGCGTGGGGGAACAGCGCCGACCTTACCAGCGCACATTCAATATTTGTCCTGCACGGGTTTCCACGCCGCCAGCCTGTGCTCCCCCACCCGACACCTCTCACAGCCGAATGGCCCCGCGGGTTGAGATGATGGTGGCGCCGGCACAGGGAGGGCTCCACGCAGCAGCGGATAGATCATGGCCGCAGGAGGGGATGTTCCAGCGGTCGTATGACGGGCGCGGTGTGGACGGGCGCAGTGTGACGGTGGTGTTGTGACGGCGCGGTGTGACGGTGGTGTTTGTCACGCCGGTGTGAACGTGACGGTGGGCAGGTACGACGGCCGCGCGCAGCTTTACCCGCTGAACGGCAGCCCTGGTGCTCAACTCGCTCACCAAGAAGGACGGCGGCATCTACACGTGCACGTGACCGACACGGCAGACGGCGGCAAGGACCGCAAGCAGATCCAAGTCACCGTGCTCAGTGAGGGCAGCACCCGCGCCACTGCGCGGAGCCACCGCACTAACGCCACCGCACTAACGACACCGCACTAACGCCACCCGCGCTAACGCCACCGCACTAACGCCACCGCGCTAACGCCACCGTACTAACGCCACCGTACTAACGCCACCGCACTAACGCCACCTTACTAACGCCACCGCACCAACGCCACCGCACTAACGCCACCGCGCTAACGCCACCGCACTAACGCCACCGCGCCAACGCCACCGCACTAACGCCACCGTACTAACGCCACCGCGCCAACGCCACCGCACTAACGCCACCGCACTAACGCCACCGCACTAACGCCACCGCACTAACGCCACCGCGCTAACGCCACGGCGCCGGCGCCGGCGGTACTGGTGGTGCCGACCGACGCCAGGACCGCACGAGTCGGCCGCACGAAAGGAGGTTTCGCTGCTTCGAGAGCGACGGCGGCGGCACACAACCAGCCGGCCTCACAGCCACGACCCTGACCACCGCTCTCTTCCCTGCACCCTTTCCCCGTAACCCCTACCGCCTCCCCCACACCTCTCCCCCCTCCAGACCCCGTGTGGGGGGTCCTCGCTCTCCCCCGTCGCCTAACCCGGCGTCGAGCGGGACCTGGGCGGAGGGCCAGAAACGTGAGCCTCTCCTGCTCGGTGTCGTCGGGCGACGAGGTGTCGCTGGCGTGGAGCCGCGGCGGGGAGCCCGCGCTGCTGCCGCGGCGCCACCTGCGCTTACGCCGACAACAACGCCACGCTCGCCATCGACGGCCTGCGGCCGACGACGCCGCCACCTACTCGTGCGTCGCCTCCAACCGCGTGAGCCGCCAGGAGGCGACGTTTGTCGTCACAGTTGAGGGTGAGTCGGGGGGTGTGGGCGTGTGGGGGTGGGGGAAGGGCGTGCTTGGCGTGGTGGGGTGGGGGAAGGGGCGTGGCTTGGCGTGTGGTGGGGGGGGAAGGGCGTGGCTTGGCGGGGGCGTGGCTTGTCTTGGCGTGGTGGGGTGGGGGGAAGGGGCGTGGCTTGGCGTGGTGGGGTGGGGGGAAGGGGCGTGGCTGTGGCGGGGGGCGTGGCTTGTCTTGGCGTGGGTGGGGTGGGGGGAAGGGGCGTGACTTGGCGTGGTGGGGTGGGGGGAAGGGGCGTGGCTTGGCGTGGTGGGTGGGGAGAAGGGGCGTGGCTTGGCTGGGGGGCGTGGCTTGGGTGTGGTGGGGGGGAATGGGCGTGGCTTGGCGTAATTATTTGAGCCACATTCGTCAAAAACAAACATGTTATCAGTGTCCACCATTACCGGTGCTGAGTGGGCTTTTGCGCCGCACCGGAAGCAGCTGCCACTGGGGGTGCCCTGCGGATGTGGAGAAGATGAGACGTGAAATGAACCTCATGGCGGTACCCCCGCGGGATGTGCCAGAGTACCGCGTAATGTCCGTGACGCAGTCGCTTTTAGTCTGTTAATGGTGGACGATGCGCTATCGAACTCGTCTCGACGAGCTGCGCTCACGATGCACCGCCGCCACGGTGCGTACCGCGAGCGCGGCTCGGGGTCTCGGCGCAATCGTCCTCAGCTGCGTGTCGATGTCGGATTGATTGGTGCCCCAGTCGTTGGAGTGAAGTACACAAAAATAGTGTCCCAGAAATACCAACATTGAATTGCCTCGGCCCATTTTGTATTAGTGTGCACCCCGGGGGTGACCACCTTGAGGATCATTTATGTTGAAGTGGGTTGAGCTGTGGAGTGGAACGGGGAACAGGAGATGCTGAAAGGCTTCGGGGGGTTTGGCTTGCGAGGGTGGCCGGACGTTCGATGGATTCCCACATCGAGCTGTGCGAGTTGTGAGTGGTCCGCCCGTTTCCTGCGAATGGTGGGCTGCTCCGGGCGGAGGGAGAAAGCGTGGAGAAGAGTGGAGTGAGATGAAGAGTGAGAGGTAGGAGAGTGCGTGGAGGGGAGTGGAGTGAGATGAGAGGTAGGGGAGTGCGTGGAAGGGAGTGGAGTGGAGATGGGAGGGGGAAAGATAGGAGAGTGCGTGGAGGGGAGTAGAGTGAGATGAAGGTAGGAGAGTGCGTGGAGGAGAAGTGGAGTGAGATGAAAGGGGAGGACTGTGGGGGAGAGAGAGAACGTGGAATGGAGTGGAGTGAGATGCGAAGGGGGGAGGTAGGAAGTGTGTGGAGGGGAGTAGAGTGAGATGAGAAGGGAGAGGGTAGGGATTGCGTGGAGGGGAGTAGAGTGAGATGAGAAGGGATGACTGGGAGAGAGCGTGGGGGGGGAGTAGAGTGAGATTAGAGGGGAGAGGTAGAGAGAGCATGTAGGGAGAGGGGTAAGATAAATAGAGTGGGGTAGGGAGTGAGTGAGTCACATCACAAGCAAGGCGGTTGCCGTTTTGACTTAATGCTTCCGTGACTGCAGGAATTCAATATTAGGTTGGGTGTTTTCGGTGAAGTCCCGTGGCTTGCTGCCTTTACCGGAAAAACCCAAAGAATACGGTTCATGTTCGACAATCTCCGAAGAGAAGATGGAAAGTAAAGAGTCCACTCAGAATCGGACATCAACTGAATATGGCAATAGACGCCCCAAGCCCCTAAAGCAGGAAGCCTGTGTTGCCTCCGAAAACGTCGTGATTTATTTTATTTTATTTTCATTAATTTTGATGTTTTACCTACGTGACTTTACCCGAAAAAACCTAATAATATGAATCCTTGCAGTCACGAAAGCTTCAAATCTAGAAGGAACCTGTAATTTTCCAAGTCTGGAGGTTGTGCTATTTTAAGTTTTTTCAAAGGGATTCTGTCCAGTAACATTTCGTGTAAAAATAATGTATCGGCTCACATAAAGACCAAAGACGAATGGAGACCCATAGACATGCGGGGACTTACAGTTTGGGTCACCTGAGTTTGAGTGCAGACCAGGGTTTTTTTTAATGCTCCCGTCGCAAACTCGTCAGTATCGTTATCCCATCATCAGTACCATCAGTAGCATCAGCATCATCAGCACCATCAGTAGCAGCATCATCACATCATTAGTAGCAGCAGCATCATCAGCATCATCAGCACCATCAGCATCATCAGTAGCATCAGTAGCAGCATCATCAGCATCATCAGTACAGCAGCATCATCAGCATCATCAGCACCATCAGCATCATCAGTAGCATCATAGCAGCATCATCAGCATCATCAGTAGCATCAGTAGCAGCATCATCAGCATCATCAGTAGCAGCATCATCAGCACCATCAGTAGCATCAGTAGCAGCATCATCAGCATCATCAGCATCATCAGTAGCATCAGTAGCAGCATCATCAGCATCATCAGCACCATTAGTAGCATCAGCACCATCAGTAGCAGCAGCATCAGCATCATCAGCATCATCAGCATCATCAGTAGCAGCATCATCAGCACCATCAGTAGCATCAGTAGCAGCATCATCAGCATCATCAGCATCATCAGTAGCATCAGTAGCAGCATCATCAGCATCATCAGCACCATTAGTAGCATCAGCACCATCAGTAGCAGCAGCATCAGCACCATCAGTAGCAGCAGCATCATCAGCACCATCAGTAGCAGCAGCATCATCAGTACCATCAGTAGCACCATCATCATCAACACCATCAGCACCATCATCATCAACACCATCAGCACCATCAGCATCTCAGCATCATCAGCACCATCAGCACCATCAGCATCCTCAGCACTATCAGTAGCAGCAGCATCATCAGCACCATCAGCATCATCAGTAACAGCATCATTAGCATCATCATCAACATCATCATCACCATCATCATTATCAACACCACCATCACCTTTATCATCATCATCAGTGTCGTCATCAGTGTCGCCATCGTCAGCAGCGGTGTCCCCGCGGTCACCGCAGTCGCTTGCTCTCCAGCTCGCGGTGCCGCGGGTAGTGGGGGGGGGGCACCGCGTGGGGAACTCCGAGCTCCACAATCGAGGGGGCTCCCTCTCGCGCGAAACGCCCTCCTTCCGTCAGCAGGGCGCCATTGCAGGGCTGCCCCTTTAGCTTCGCGGGTTTGACGCTGTGATGCGCGGCGAGTTTTGAGGTCTACAAGGTGAGGACGCGCGGTCTGTCTCTTACCCACCCCCCCTGCTGCTCCTGCTGCTGCTCCTGCTGCGCTCCTGCTGCTCCTGCTGTGCTCCTGCTGCTGCTGCTGCTCTGCTGCTCCTGCTGCTCTGCTCTGCTGCTGCGTTCCTGCTGCTGCTGGCTCCGCTGCTGCTGCTCTGCTGCTGCTGCTCCTGCTGCTGCTCCTGCTGCTGCTCTGCTGCTGCTCCTCTGCTGCTGCTGCTCTGCTGCTCCTGCTGCTGCTCCTGCTGCTGCTGTTCCTGCTGCTGCTGCTCCTGCTGCTCCTGCTGCTGCTGCTCCTGCTGCTGCTCCTGCTGCTGCTGCTCCTGCTGCTGCTGCTCCTGCTGCTGCTGCTCCTGCTGCTGCTCCTGCTGCTGCTGTTCCTGCTGCTGCTCCTGCTGCTGCTGCTCCTGCTACTGCTGCTGTTGCTACTGCTGCTGCTCCTGCTGCTGCTCCTGCTGCTGCTACTGCTGCTGCTGCTCCTGCTGCTGCTCCTGCTGCTGCTACTGCTGCTGCTACTGCTGCTGCTGCTTCTGCTGCTGCTCCTGCTGCTGCTGCTGCCTGCTGCTGCTGCTGCTCCTGCTGCTCCTGCTGCTGCTGCCCTGCTGCTGCTGCTGCTACTGCTGCTCCTGCTGCTCCTGCTTCTGCTGCTCCTGCTGCTGCGCTGCTCTGCTGCTGCTGCTGCTCCTGCTGCTGCTGTTGCTACTGCTGCTGCTACTGCTGCTGCTCCTGCTGCTGCTGCTCCTGCTGCTCCTGCTGCTCCTGCTGCTGCTGCTCCTGCTGCTGCTCCTGCTGCTGCTGATGCTGCTGTTCCTGCTCCTGCTGCTGCTCCTGCTGCTGCTCCTGCTGCTTCTGCTGCTGCGTGGTTCGCACCTGAAGGAAACGGCGCCGCGAGGCTGGGACGCGGAACGCCGTGGAGCGCTGGCGTCATCCCCCTCTTCATCCTCAGCTGGTGAGCCGCAAGAGACCTGGTCACACACCAGGGGACCTGGTCACCCACAGGGGACCTGGTCACCCACCTCACCACCTCCCTCCCTCACCTCCCTCCCTCCCCACCCCCTCCCCCCCACCCCCTCACCCCTCCCCCCCTGCCTCACCCCTCCCTCCCTCACCCCCTCCCTCTCTCCCTCACCCACTCCCTGCCTCACCCCGTCCCTGTCTCCCTCTCTCCCTCACCCTCTCCCTCACCACCCCCTCACCCCCTCCCTCACCCTCCTCCCTCACCACCTCCCACCCCCCTCCCTCACCCCCCCTCACCCCCTCCTCACCCCCTCCCTCACCCCTCCCTCACCACCTCCCTCCTCACCCCCTCCCTCACCCCCTCCCTCACCACCCCCTCCTCACCCCCTCCCTCACACCCCCCTCACCCCTCCCCCCCCTCCTCACCCCCCTCTCACCACCTCCCTCACCCCCCTCCCTCACCCCTCCCTCACCACCTCCCTCACCCCTCCCTCACCCCCTCCCTCACCCCCTCCCTCACCACCCCCTCCCTCATCCACCACCTCCCTCACCCCCTCCCTGTCTCCCTCTCTCTCTCACCCCCTCCCTCACCCCTCCCTCACCCCCTCCCTGTCTCCCTCTCTCCCTCACCCCCTCCCTCACCACCCCCCTCACCACCTCCCTGTCTCCCTCTCTCCCTCACCCACTCCCCGTTGCTCCGCGCGTGGCGTGCAGTCTGCTGATCGTTGCCTAAGTGGCAGCCCAACACCCATCAGCACCATCAGCACCATCAGCAGCATCAGCACCCTCGGAGCAGGAATAAGAAGAAGAGGAGCGAGCGAACGAGTGGAGGAGGAGGATGAAGATGAGGAGGGACGAGGAAGAAGATCCCAACATATTTAAAAGAAGAAGAACACGTTATTCAATCCACGTGCGCCACAGCCTCCTCATCCTCCCTCCCCCTCCCTCCCTCCTCTCCTCCTCCTCCTCCTCCTCGCCCTTCACTCGGCATCCTTCAGCTGTCGATGTCCGTGATTGACCGTCGTCGCTTTCTCGCCGCGCTGTTTCGTCTCCGTACGCGATGCTGCCGCGTCGTTTTCGTCTCCCCGCTCCTTTCTTTCGCGAACGTCGCGCAATTTTTTTTTCTGGTCTCACGCGGTCGTTTCACTTCTCCCTCACCTCGCCCTCCCTTCCTTCCTCCCTCCCCCCTCTCCCTCTCTCTCAACGATTTGCCACAACTGTGAGCCGCGTGTTATCATCCCTGACACGAGCGCGTGGCTGAGCCCCGATTGGAATCGCGGTGGAGGCCCTGGGGCGCGGTAGCTTGAGTCGAGAGCATACCACGCGCCACGTGTTGTGTTGTGCGTTGTGCGCGTCCGACTTCTCGCGCGCCGCACGTAGCCAACCGCGCCGAATCACTGAAACTAAAACGCCGCTATTGCACGGTTAACCCCGGGGTGACCCCCCCCCACACACATTTAGGAGCCTTTGCGAACGCAAATGTAGACGTCTAGGAAGAGCTTCGTGTATCGGTCAGGGCGCAAGGCTGGCGCGCTGCGATCCGGACTCGGTAGGCGACGGAGCGAGCCACCCCCCCGCGTAGCTAACAGGGGGGTAACGGCGGCCCCGCTTGGTTGTGCACGAACCGTCGGCCGCACGAACGCGCAGTGCGTACATGTCAAGCGGCGCGAGCAACAAACAACAACAACAACAACAAACTCTCCGACGTTCAGATGTGCCGTGGGGAGCAGAGCGAGCCTCAATGCGCTGGATAAATCTGTTTGCAGGACCCAACAGGCCAAAAAGGGGCATCGCTTGGTCCGCGTGCGCCCTGGTTCTGACGGACAGCACGCGCGAACAACGCCAAGCGGTTTGTGGAGGGGATGGAGCAGAGGTCGCAACCAGGTACCCATACCGTACCCTACCCGATACCCGGCTACCCGTACCCAGCGGGTACGGGTAGTCGTTTGTGACCCTGGTGCGGTCGGGTACGGGTACGGGTAGGCCGTGAGTCACTGGTGAGTAGCCGTTTGTCACTCATTTCGGGTATAGGGAACGGGTCGCCGTTTGTGACCCTGGTGCGGTCGGGTACGGGTAAGGAATCAAAACCCGTTTGCGACCTCTGGGGAGGAGGGCGCCGCTCAATCCGCCTCGTGATATTCTGCCCCAAGCGGGCGACCTCCGTCTGCGCTTGCGTTGCGTTGCCCTCCAGGGTCGCGACGGGCGTCGCTTTGTCAGGGCGTTGACTCCGACAGTCACGTGGCCGAAATGGTCAACACGACGAAATCGCACGTGGCCGAAATTATCTTCAAAACGGTCACGATTTTAAAATAGAAATTTATTTTAATTTTAATATTTTGTATTTTTAAAACCCCCCACTTGAAGGGCTCAAGTTGAAATCACCAACGGTGGTGTTTGACTCCTCCCGTGGTGATTTCAAGGTGGTGTTTGACTCCAAGGTGGTGTTTGGCTCCATCCTTGGTGATTTCAACTTGAGCTCAGAGCTGGTGTTTTGTACCAACTTCAAATCATCGCGGTGGAACCAACACCAGCTTGGTGATTTGAAAAGAGCTCAAATTCAAATCGCCATGGGGTGGTGGTTTTGCACTTAGTGAAGATTCGAGGAGGTAGGACTGAACAGACAGAGAGAGCCCCCCCCCCCCACTCCAACCCAACCAATCCCTGCGCAACGTGGCTCGAGGTGATCACGGCCGCGTTCGATCGACCCATCGACCTTGCGGGACGGCGAGAAATATCCGAACCGGTCCCGGGCTCTCCCCCTCGAAGGAACGACCCGGAGCCCTCGAATGAGCAAGCTGGTGCGGCCGCACGTTGCGTGGTGCCGACCCACCCCCCCCCCCCCCACACAACCGGTTGCCGGATTAAACTCGTGCGGGGCCTGTAGGATTATGTTATAAGAAGTGGCCACTGAATAAAATTTAAAAGCACGCGAATATTAAAACGCAAACATTGTTCACAGACTGCGTAGTAAGTCATTGTATTGTTTTTTATTTGCTACGCAGCCAGATAATACGACAATCGCTCACCTACCTAAACGCCCAGTCGTTCATTAAATTGAAGGCGTATTAGTACTATAGTGATAGAGCAAGTGCAGATTCACTGACCGGAATTGATAGCTTGAAAGCATTTAGCGCGGGGCCCTTGAAAGTGCGGGGCCCGTAGCTACTACACGTGTAGTAACTACCACGTGTAGCTACTACATGTATGTAGCTACTACATGTGTAGTAGCTACTACATATGTAGCTACACATGTGTAGCTGCTACACATGTAGCTACTACACGTGTAGTAACTACCACATGTGTAGCTACTACATGTGTAGTTACTACACGTGTAGCTACTACACAGGTAGCTACTACACGTGTAGCTACTACATGTGGGTAGCTACTACACGTGTAGCCTACACAAGAAGCTACTACACATGTAGCTACTACACATGTGTAGCTACTACACACGTGTAGTAGCTACTTGTGCTACGAGTGTAATCCGGCACTGCCCACAACGCCGTCGTGCGCCGTGACAGCACTCGCCCCAACAGCCCCACGTGGGCTCCAGGCAGGAGTGGGGGGCGACCCCCATGGCGTAAGGAGAAGGGGGGGGGGCCCGGATCTCGGAGGTAGACGTCGCCTTTATTTTATTTTTTATCAACCCCCCAACCCCGGCCAAGCGGCTCCGTCGTCGTCGTTCGGGCACGCGATGTCCGACGTTTTCGCTGCCCGCGTTCCTGGGAGTATTCTTCCCGAACCGAATCGTTGGCGGGCAAAAAGGTGGGCCGGGTCTGCGGCCTCCGGCTGTTGACCACTTCACCGTCGAGTCGGCTCTGGTAGTGGCACGGGAGACGCGGACTCGACACTTTTGACGGATCCACTGCTCGAAGGCCACGTGATAGCACAGGACGCGCATTGAACACATTTGCCGACTTTACCGACAATTATCGGAACGTTTTCAACTGACAATAGACTCACAACAGAAACCCACACACACACACTCACGCTTACACAGAGATCCGTAGACATACATAGAAAACATTTCGTAATGCATGACCCACAGACTTACATAGGTACTATAGAATAACATTGTCCCATAGTTCTTCAGGGACCCCATAGACATACATAGAGAGTATGGAATAGCATTGTATCCATGGACTTACAGAGACCCATAGACACACAAAAATACTATACATAGCATTGGACCGTACATTAATATACACTAATCGACATACAATTGGGGTGAGTGGGTGGCGGGGGGGAGTCAATCGACGGATTGAGACCCAAGCGACGATTGTCCGAATCACGAGCGCCCCCCACCCCCCCCCCCCCCCAGTCGTACAGACAGGACCGCAGAACGTGGGCAATTGTTGGGTAGCGTCCGGCTCCTCGTTGCGTGGCTGCTGATAGCTGATTGCCGCCTTCTCGCTCCGCGGAGTTTGTCCACCGTCTCTCTCCTCTCTCCGCACAGCGCTACCACAATTTAACTTTCGATTTAAAGCTTTCGTGACTGCAGGGATTCATCTTCTTTGGTTCTTATTCGGTAAAGTCACGGAGAAGGGAAGTAATAAAATATAAAAAGAATTGTTTTATTATGTTTTATTTTTATTATTTTATTACTTCCCTTCTACGTGACTTTACCGAAAGAAACAAGAAGACAATTTAACTTATTCTACACACAACCGTTATTTGTATCATTGTAATACCCGCGGGGTTTCCCGTGCAAAGGGCGGGTCACGGCGGTCCGTATTCAGACCGACCACACACTCACCAAAGCAACAACACTAACTGCTTCTCGTCTTATTTAATTTTGCAACGCAACGGCAAAATTACCAATCAGCAAACAAGCAGAGAGAGAGAGAGCGGTCAAACTTACTGGGAACCCACATCACAGGGGCCCCCCCCCCACCATGCACCCCCCCCCCACTACCCCCCCCCCCCGCACCGCCCCCCCCCCTACAGCCCCCCCATTGGGCGACCACTGTTGATTTCCACACAAAGCGGAAATCAACAGCGGTCAACTCCCAAGCATGATGTGATCTCATCGGCTTTTGCCATTGCGAGCCGCTCGCCGCCCAAGACACGTGACCGGATACAGCCGAGCAAGCACGGTGCCAGCCTGGCCCTGCTTTGTCCCCAACCAGATCGCGGTGTTTTGAGAGGTGGCTGCGGCGTGGAGGGGTTTCAGAGTTGATTCCGGCTCGGCTTGGCAAACAGCCGGTGGAGGGATAGAATAAACACCCCCACTCGTGCCTAGCGCGGGCCTGCCGATGTGTTCTGGGTGGGGCAGTCGCGTAACGATCGCGGGAGCAGTGGGTGCTTTGACCACACCCTGACCCCGAGCTGCGGTGGCCAAAGCCTACTGAATTGGGGCCCCCTCTTAACCAACCATATATGTTTTCACAACGGTTGTAAAATACAAACAAAAAAGTATTAAAACGCGGTATTAATTCATGAAAGGTGTTTTAGATTAGATCGTGTAATATCAACGTTGTTGTTTAAACGCGCCACCACCCGACACAGCCAATTTATTTCAGGTTGTCACGTAAACAAAGAGGCCAATTAAGTTGCTAGTCAGCACACGGTTGCGTTGGTAGTAACATCGCGACATTTACAATTCGAGTAGATTTACGCTTCGCCGGAGATTGGTCGCGAAAAGCCTTCGTGTTCAAAACGCGGTAGACGTGATGAGGGACAGTAGGAGTAGTTTACTAGGCCACTGATAATGTTATTTACTACCCACTGATAATGTAGTTACTACTCCACTGATAATGTAGTTACTACTTCCTGATAATGTAGTTATCTACACCACTGACAATGTATGTCCCACTACACCACTGTAATGTAGTTACTACACCACTGATAATGTAGTTACTACACCACTGGATAATGTAGTCACTCCCCACTGATAATTAGTCACCACTCCACTGATAATGTAGTTACACGATACTGATAATGTAGTATCCACCACTGATAATGTAGTCACCACGCCACTGATAATGTAGTTACTACGATACTGATACATGTAGTTACTACACCACTGATAATGTAGTCACCACGCCACTGATACTGTAGATCCACTACACCACTGCTAAGTAGTTACTACGATTATGATAATGTAGTCACTTAGACAGAAAACTGGCCAGTGGTTAAAAAAAGGTGTGAATTCTCGGCAAGCGCTGCATGTTGTTCTCAGAGCCGTGGCTTTCCCCACCGTGGGTGTCACCGTGGGGGGTCACCGTGACAGTCACTGTGGGGTCACCGTGGGGTCACCGTGGGGGTCACCTGGGGGGGGTCACCGTGGGGGCTACCGCAACCCTCTGCGCGCTCGACGGCGACGCGTTTGGTGTTGCGTAGCGCGCGTCCACTGTTGATGGCTTCCGTGGAACGACGATGGGCCTCCTCCATCATCATGCCTGTGCGTGTCTGTGCGTGCCTCGCGGTGGCTTCAGTGTCGACAAAGCGGTGGCCGATGTCGTGCCGTGACGTGGTAGAGATCTACGTAGTCGTAGTAGTCGTAGCTGTGTGGTGAGCCGGGTATATAGGAAGTAAGGTCCTTCGGCGGCCGGTAGGTGGCCCAGGTGGGTCCGTGTTCTTCATTGCAAGGGAGGGTGGGGGCCACTGGTGGGGCCCTGATGGCCAACTGATGGGTCCCGTTCAGGTGCGGTCACCTGATCGTGCTAGCCCCCACCCGACAGGACGCAACAGCGTGATCACCCCCCCCCCCCCCCCATCATCGATCATCGTGCTGCTGTCACCCCCCCCCCTCCCTTCCAATGGATTCAAACGGTGTGCCGCCATCACAACGGACGAATGTGGTAAGACCGGTGTGCCTACCCAGCGAATGGTGAACGGCTGTGAGAGAGCGATAAGTCCATGTTGCGAGCGGAGCACACACACGCACATTTTTTTGGGAAGGTTTTTCTTTCGCGTGACGTATTTCGACGGTAAATGTTGTGGTTTGTTTGAAACGAATGTGCCCACGCGTTCCGGTGCTGCTGTAGTGTTGTAAAGGACGGACTTGTAAACTCTTTATGGCACACACTGGTTATTATCTAAATACACAGGTCCCTATCGCGCTAAATGGGTATATGTCCCCTCACCCGGTTACCCTGAGGAGACAACAGCCTCCGGACCTTGCAGGCTATCTAATTCTCCCTGCTATCCCAGCGTCCTCTGGCGGGACCTAGGGGATCTCTCCCCGACCACTGTGTTACTCTGAGCCCGAGCCCTGATAAAAGCTGGAGGGCTTGGTCCAGGGTCCTAGATGTCTTCGGCTGACTTGGGTCTTCGTGTAGCAGAACTGGCCAAGAGCTCTCAGCGCTCCGGCTTTATACCTGTTCGTGGCCGGGTTGTCCAATCCCCGGCCACCTTGTGGGACCCTCCGATTGGTCCTTCCCAATCTGGCGTTTGGATCCTACCTCACCCATTTGACCCTGACTGTTTACGATCCGCTCTCTCACAGCTTGCGAACAGCGAGTAGTTAACACCAATACACTGCGAACGTTTCCCCGACTACGTCGCACGACGCACCGTTATTGGGCACCCCCTTGACACGCGAGAGGGTTCTGCCAGACCCGGTCGTTCAGCCGACCTGACCGACTCAGCGGTGCGCCAAGTTTGCTACCAACAAAGCAAAACACTAAAAAAACTAAATTTGTGTCGACGCGCTCTTCGACCGCGACATTCCCCGAGGCGATACGGCGCGGGGCTATGACACGGCAAGAGACAAAATGAAAGCGCGTGGGGATACGGGTTTTGTCTCGAACTCAACAATGGAGTTGTCTTTGTCGTGGTTTTTGTTGGGCGAAGGTGAGGAGTGCGAGGGGGCAACGCTGTATCCCCGCGCAGAAGGAACAGGTGGAGATTAGTCCGCACTTGAATTCGACCGCGCTCTACTGGCGAGCCAGGGTGGTATGGCTCCTCATTGACGCCCACCCACGGGGAGAAGGGAGTTTCACGACAATATCACGCGTGCGTGTGTGTGTGCGTGTGTGTGCGGTGATCCACCTAGCCCTCGCTGCTGCGGCTGCCTCCATAGCCCCATGTGCAACGTGACCACCACCACGATCAACACCACCACCAACATCAACACCACCAGCAGCAGTGACCCCGCGGGCAGCAGTGACCCCGCGGGCAGCAGTGACCCCACGGGCAGCAGTGACCCCACGGGCAGCAGTGACCCCGCGGGCAGCAGTGACCCCGCGGGAAGCAGTGACCCCACGGGCAGCAGTGACCCCGCGGGAAGCAGTGACCCCGCGGGAAGCAGTGACTCCACGGCAGCAGTGACCCCGTGGGCAGCAGTGACCCCACGGGCAGCAGTGACCCCGCGGGCAGCAGTGACCCCGCGGGAAGCAGTGACCCCACGGGAAGCAGTGACCCCACGGACAGCAGTGACCCCGCGGGCAGCAGTGACCCCGCAGGCAGCAGTGACCCCGCGGGCAGCAGTGACCCCGCGGGCAGCAGTGACCCCACGGCCCCATCGCGGGTTCCGCTGCACGTGGCACGCGGCGACGGCCACACGCGTCAACAAAACGCTGCCACCCTCAGAGGGACAACCACGCAACGTTCCGGGCAATGGCCCTTGTCCGTTCTCGCCGCTGTGAAGAAGGGACATTGCCCGAAACGTCGCCTAATACACATTTGTTTCGCGTTTCGGGGCAGCGCCCGTTGACACATTGTTTGCCGAGCCGTTGACGTTGTTTGACCGTGTCTCCGTGTCGCTGTCTGCAGAGGAGCGGCACCCGCGCACAGGGTGGTGCGCTGCTTAGTTCTAGATTTGAAGCTTTCGTGGCTGCAAGGATTCATATTCTTAGGTTTTTTCGGTAAAGTCACGTAGGTAAAAAAATTAATAAAAGTAAAATAAAATAAACGTCGTGATTTTTATTTTATTTTTATTTTACTTTATGAATTATATTTTTTTTTACCTACGTGACTTTAACCGAAAAACCTAACAATATGCGCTGCTTACTGTTGTGCGGTCTTCATCTCATGGCCAAACACGCCGCCGCCGTCAGCAGCAGCAGCAGTAGCAGCAGCAGTAGCAGCAGCAGTAGCAGCAGCAGTAGCAGCAGCAAAACAAAGTCTTGCGATCGAGGCGTGTGTTAAGGACGTGTACTAATTGTGCGACGAGGCCGTCGATGTTGATTGTTCGCTGGATTGTGTTCGTCGTGTGTTCTCTGTCGTCACCATGAATACCGTCAAATAAAACCACGTGGACGTCCCTGAACCAGTTGCTCGAATCCCCTCTCGTGGGCCCCCGCGTTCGGAGGCGACTCTCATCACCGGTGGCACCACAGCCTCCGATCTTCACTCACCGACTCTCGCTCCAATCGCTCACCCCTTGTCGCGGACCGATCGCTACTTACCGCGGGTCGATTTTCCCGCAAACTTCGCTGTCCGATTTCCTCCAATCACTCGCCTTCGTATCACTCCCACTTCGCCCACGTGGCAGGTGCTACGGGGTGCTTTGAGCGGGGATCGTGTGCGAATGACCGAGATGTGCAACCACTCCAGGCTAAGCTCGGTGTCAGAGCTGAGGCTAAACTGGCGAATTCCAGCGGCAACTTCATGAGTAACGCGCCCACGAACACGACACACTCATTCATTCTAGATTTGAAGCTTTCGTGACTGCAAGGATTCATATTCTTAGGTTTTTTCGGTAAAGTCACGTAGGTGAAACATTAAAATTAATAAAAGTAAAATAAAATAAAAATCACGACGTTTCGGAGGCAACACAAGCTTCCGTCTTCCACCTGAAGACGGAAGCTTGTGTTGCCTCCGAAACGTCGTGATTTTTATTTTATTTTACTTTTATTAATTTTAATGTTTTACCTACGTGACTTTACCGACAAAACCTACGAATACGACACTCATTCGCCTCCTGACTACTACAAGTGGGAGGGGGGGGGACTACGTAGCAATGTCCCAGCGGATCCACGTGAGGTCATTTATGAATGTGTGAAACGATATCACGAGGTGAGAAGTCATTGGCGAATGTTAGTGTATGACTGGGCCAATATAAAATAACAAGGATACGTCATTGGAACATTCTTTGCCAGTAGCAAAATATGATAATTGGTTTTTTTACCCTTTTTATCTGGCAACAAAACTGACACTTTTTTTTACAAGGAGTCATGTTTGCATTGACCACAATACCTGCGGTCGGAATGCAAACAAAAACACAACTCTGATAATGTATGCACTGTCCTTGAAGTTGATTGGTCCACACCCGAGACAGCTTTCTTTAGAGCCTAGTCTCACATGGTGTTGGACCAGATGACGCCAAAAGGCGCACAACTCAAGGACAATTAACCATCAGAGTATGAGAGCTGGGGTAAGCATTTACACCATTGGAACCTCATTTGCAAGTAGAAAATATGATAATTGTTTTTTACCCTTTTATCTGGCAAAAAAAACTGACACCTTTTTTACAAGGAGTTATGTTTGCATTGATCACAATACCTGCGGTCGGAATGCAAACAAAAACATATCTCTGATAATGTATGCACTGTCCTTGAAATTGATTGGTCCACACCCGAGACAGCTTTTCTTAGCGCCTAGTCTCACATGGTGTTGGACCAGATGACGCCAAAAGGCGCATGGTTTTTTTCTTCGCTTCCAGTTGCCTAGCTGGTTGGGATACCTCACGCAACGGACATTTGGTTAAAGTATTGATATTCTTTGGGTGTTTCGGTAAAGTCACGTAGATGGTTCAATCACAACACAAGCGATCGTCATCATCCTCCCGATAACTTTACCGAAAGACCCAAAGAATATGAATTCCTGCAGTCACGAAATGATTTAATTTAAGATTTAAAGTATTGATGTTCACCATTCGCACGGTTATTTCTCAGAACCACGTGTTTGGGGTCAGGTAAGGTTGGAACTCTATTGAAACTAAATTAATCAAGAGGGAGGGGGGGGTAGGTGGGGGAGGGTACAGCAGAGGCCAAAAAACGATTGCGAGCCACAGCATGAACGTAACCACTCTCCCAGCCGCCCAGTCACTCATCCACCCACTCACAGTGCGGCGCAGCAGAGGGGCGGTGGGGTAGGTTGAGGCAGAGGGGAGGGAACGGAGTGAGTTGACGGAACGGTGAGGGCGTAGGGAACGAAGGGGTTGGAATGATGGGGGCGGTGGGGGGAGCGGTGGGAGCGGTGGGAGCGGGGAGCGGTGGGAGCGGGGGGAGCGGTGGGAGCGGTGGGAGCGGTGGGAGCGGTGGGAGCGGGGGGAGCGGAGGGAGCGGTGGGAGCGGTGGGAGCGGGGGGAGCGGGGGGAGCGGTGGGAGCGGGGGGAGCGGGGAGCGGTGGGAGCGGGGGAGCGGGGGGAGCGGTGGGAGCGGTGGGAGCGGTGGGAGCGGGGGGCGGTGGGAGCGTGGGGCGGGGGAGCGGTGGGAGCGGGGGGAGCGGGGGGAGCGGTGGGAGCGGTGGGAGCGGGGGCGGTGGGAGCGGTGGGAGCGGGGGGGCGGTGGGAGCGGTGGGAGTGGAGGGTTGCGGGTGAAGGTTGACTGAAGTAATTCTCGAACGATCAGACACGTTTAGAAAACAATACATTCCCATTCAAATGAGCAATCTCCGTTACGAGGAACCTCCGGTGAGCCATGTCCGGTGGGGGAAGGTGGGTGGTGTGTGGGGGGGGGGGGGCGCTCTGGCACGGACACAGTGCAGCGTTTGTGCCACGAGTGGGTGGGGAATGTTTGAAAAGGAAGTATTCCCGAGGTACACGAGGTCTTTAATCAAGGCTCCAGGAGCCAAGGGAACTAAGGCCGATTCTCGCTCACGGTCACCCAACGCCAGTGATGCATAACCGAATCGGTTATGGGTCTCCCCCTAGGTCGACGCAGCCTCAAATGAGTGAGCAGCTGGTGTGCTGTGTAAACAGCGGCGGTCGGGAGAGACAAAGGCGGCCGGGTGTGGTGATGGCTACCCAGGGCCGAATTAAGATTGTGTAGGCCCCTGTGCTGCAGGTACTGTGAGCCCCCCCTCTCCCCCCAGTAATATTTTCAAAAGGAAAACAAAGTTACATTTCGATGTAAAGCTTTCGTGACTGCAGGGATTCATCTTCTTGGTTCTTTCGGTACAGTCACGTAGAAGGGAAGTAATAAAATAATAAAAATAAAACATAATAAAATAATTCTCACGACGTTTCGGCCACAACGCAAGCAGCCGTCCTCAGGTGAAGAACAGGTCTGTCGGAAAGACAGCGTCTGAATGAAGTCACTGAATGAACTTCATGAATGAATTAACTTAATGAATGAATGAACTTCATGAATGAATGAGTTCATTCAGTGAGTTCATTCAGACGCTGTTTTTCCGACAGACCTGTTCTTCGCCTGAGCTGCTTGCGTTGCGGCCAAAACGTCGTGAGAATTATTTAATTATGTTTTATTTGTATTATTTTATTATTTCCCTTCTACGTGACTTTACCGAAAGAACCAAGAAGAGAAAACAAAATTATAGAAATTTTAAATTTACTTTTACAAGGCTAACAACAAATTCAAATGCATTCACAAACGAAAGAAACTTCTCACGTCATCTCTGGAAGCCCTCCAACTTGCCCCTAAAGCCCCCACGCCTTAATCCGGCCCTGTGGCCACCTCTTCATGCGCCGTGCCGGCCTTCAAAAGTGCTGCTGCTGGCTAGCAGCACTTGCCCCAACAGTCTGTTAAGGCTATACGGGGGCGGGGGGGGCTTTGTTTTTGTTGGCGATAATTAACTCGGGCGGGGGAGAGAACTTCCATAGAAACTTTGCTTATTGTAGCAGAGAGAGAGAGACGAAAAGGGAGAGGAGAGAGAGAGAGCGAGCGTGGGTAGGAGGAGATGAGGAAACAGCGTGGGGGTTTTGAAGCAAAGTGGAAAATTGGCCACAATTCAAAGCAAACGTGTTTTGTACAAAACACTTTGCGGTGCCCTGTAACTATTCAACTCACGGGTTGCGGCATGAAAGGTTAATTAGAGTGGGGGTGGGAGAGGCAACTCATCACCAGTCCGGTGTTGTGAAATCAACAGAGGTGGAGGCCACTACCTGCCCGGGGTGACATCACCAGTCTGAGTTGGCGCCTCTGAGAGCCTCGGTTTGTGTCCGGATAAAGCCGCTGGTTTTCAAAGCGGAGTGGGGTGAGTCACCATTGGCGGCTCACGCGGCAAACCCATTTGGCTCGCATAGAGGACCCATAGATTCACATAGAGACATCATAGATTCACATAGAGACCCATAGATTAACATAGAGACCCATAGATTCACATAGAGACCCATAGATTAACATAGAGACCCATAGATTCACATAGAGACCCATAGATTAACATAGAGACCCATAGATTCACATAGAGACCCATAGATTCACATAGAGACCCATAGATTCACATAGAGACCCATATATTCACATAGAGACCCATCGATTCACATAGAGACATCATAGACTCACATAGAGACCCATAGATTAACATAGAGACCCATAGATTAACATAGAGACCCATAGATTCACATAGAGACCCATAGATTCACATAGAGACCCATATATTCACATAAAGACCCATCGATTCACATAGAGACATCATAGACTCACATAGAGACCCATAGATTCACATAGAGACCCATAGATTAACATAGAGACCCATAGATTCACATAGAGACCCATATTCACATAGAGACCCATATATTCACATAAAGACCCATCGATTCACATAGAGACATCATAGACTCACATAGAGACCCATAGATTCACATAGAGACCCATAGATTCACATAGAGACCCATAGATTCACATAGAGACCCATAGATTCACATAGAGACCCATATATTCACATAGAGACCCATAGACTCGCAGAAACACCCCCCCCCCCCCCACACTAACACACCAACCATAAAATTACAAAGACAAAGACCCCCCTATAGCCTCAACAGACTGTTGGGGCAAGTGCTGTTAGCGAGCACCTATGAAGGCCGGCACGGCACACGAGGGGGTGGCCGACCAACACCACGCCCGGCCGCATTTGTCTCCCAAGTGACGATGTTTACACACCGCACCAGGTACTCATTTGAAGCCGAGTGAACCTAGGGGTGGCCCAGGACCGGTTCAAATAATCGTCACCGGTGTTGGTCGTGAGCGGGAATCGAACTCGGGTGGGCCAGGTTCATAGTGCAGCGTGACACGCATGGGTATAAACACACGTGGCTTAGGGCACGCATAGACTGAACTAAACTCACACAAGATCAATAAACTAAACACATATGTCGACCACATAAACATCCATGAATGCACAGAGGCCCATAGAATGGCACAGACCGCAGCGACGAGCACGTGATCCGTCTCAAGCACGTGACGTCGGTCGATTGAGAAACCGAACCAGTGACAATCACATCGAGACCCAGAGACTCGCACGTGGCCTCGACATGGAGACCCACGTGCGCCTCCGCCTTAGAGACCCATAGGGGCCGTCGTATAAATGACGTCACGCAACTAGGGGCGGGGGGGGTGTCAGACATTTGTGACGATGTGTGACGAAAGGGGGGGGGTGTTTGAGAAATGTGACGTCACATCAAAATGCGCAGCTTTTAATAAATATAGACAACACGTTCTACTTAATTAAATAGAGACAATAGTTTAAAGCGATTTAAGCATGTTTTGGGGGGGGGGGGCAGAGCTTTGTGACGTCACATTTGAGGGGGGGGGTCTGACTTTTTGTGATGCCGTGTGACGATGGGGGGGGGTCAAAAATCGTCCAAAATCGCGTGACGTCATTTATGGACGGCCCCATAGGCCCGCATATAGATATACCTTGGAGACCCATATACAGTTCTCGTCGATGGAGACCTATAGATTCACAAGTCCCTGTCACGTGTGAGTACAGGTTTCTGCAAAACATTGGCAAGCCCACGGCTACATCGTGAGACCTCCTTTGCCAGTACCAAAATATAATAATAAAAAATGGGAAAAACCCTATTATATGTAGGTACTGGCAAACGGGATATAATAATATAGATGCTCACCCCGAGCCCTCATTACTTTGATAAATAAATAATAATTACTTTTACTATTACTTTGATAATAAATAATAATAAATAATAATATAAATGAACTGATAGTGGCATTGTCTTTGAGCTGTGTACGCCTTTTGGCGTCATCTGGTCTAGCACCGTTTGAGACGAGGCTCAAAAGAAAGCCGTCTCTGGTGTGGACCAATCAGTTTAAAGGACAATGCATATATGATCAAAGTGTGTTTTTTGTTGCATTTTGACCGCAAGTATTGTGGTTAATGCAGTGACATGATTTCTTGTAAAAAGGTTTCAGTTTTGTTGCCAGAAAAAGGGAAAAAAGCCTGTTGTTAAGCCCACGGCTGTCTGCTGCCGCTAATTAATGAGCTCTGTCCGCCTGTCTGTGACAGTAGGGGAGATCACCTTTCCAGGGATGATGAAATATTATAATAATAATACAATATTGATGTCGACTCGTGCTCACGAGGTGGGGTGGACTTGCCGCGGGTTCTTTCCCTGGCGCGGAGTGAGTCGCCCTCTCGTGGCTAAATACACACACAACAACAACACACAATAAACTACACACACAACAACAACACACACAACAACAAACTACACAACAACAAACCACACACACACACACACAAACAACAACAACAACACACACAACAACAAACTACACACACAACAACAACAAACTACACACAACAACAACAAACTACACACACAACTAAGAGAGATGACCGGACACGTATAAATGTCTATAGACCATTAAACATGACCTCGTGTTGCCGTTTTAACTGAGAAACGAATTGAGTTGCCACCGTGCTTGTGTAACGATCAGCACGTCACTCGACTTAATCCAGAGGGCAACATCGGTTCGATGCCTACTCCCTGCGCAGCAATTCATATAAACTGCGCCCCCCAATCCCCATCTCTGTACACACCACAGTTAAACGTAGGCCTCGGCAAGGTAAGGTAACTTACCCTTTTTACCGGGTAAAAGGGTAAAGGTGTCCACATGTCAAGGGGTAAGGTAAAGGGTAGGGTAAAGGTAGGGTAAAGGTAGGGTAAAGGTAGGGTAAAAGGTAGGGTAAAGGGTAGGGTAAAGGTAGGCTCGTTGCTTTTTTACCTTTTACCTTACCTGCAAAAGGGTAAAAGGTAGGGTCGAGTGATTGTATTGTGGTAAGGTAAAAGGTAGGGTAAAGGTAGGCTCGTTGTTTTTACACTTTACCTTACCTTGCCGAGGCCTAGTTGAACGGCAGGTTACGTCTGATGGGGGGTACAAGGTGAGTGCGCACGCTCACCTCTTTTAAAACCCTGACAATTGTGGAAGAGTAGGCCAAGTTATTCACATTGGAGTCAAGGCCCTGCTCTGCCACCAGTGGCGTTGAACAATTGTACCGGGGGTGTGAATAACTGTAATGAAATACAACTATAAACTATCTTCTTGGTTAAATTTCGATTTAAAGCTTTCGTGACTGCAGGGATTCATCTTCTTGGTTCTTTCGGTAAAATCACGTAGAATGGAAATAATAGAATAATTAAAATAAAACATAATAAAATTATTCTCACGACGTTTCGGCCACAACGCAAGCAGCCGTCCTCAGGTGAAGAACAGGTCTATCAGACGCTGTCTTTCCGACAGACCTGTTCTTCACCTGAGGACGGCTGCTTGCGTTGTGGCCGAAACGTCGTGAGAATAATTTTATTATACATATATATTTTTTCTTATTTTATTATTTCCCTTCAACGTGACTTTACCGAAAGAACCAGAAGATGATTCCCTGCAGTCACGAAGCTTTGAATCGAAACTATAAACTATGTTAGTTTTTTCCATAATCTTGGTTTTTTGGGGGTTAGTTTGCGTCAATATAAATGTGTCGTTAACCCCGCCACCACCCGACACAGCCAACTAGTAATGGGGTTTGTCACGTAAACAGAACGTGCCAGTTCGTTGCTAGCACAGCACTAAC
>NW_026891506.1:0-7327 GCF_015708825.2 Lethenteron reissneri
AACCTGGGTCGCCGGGTTCATAGCGCAGCGTAGCGCTAACCGCTTCACCACCGCTCCCCACACACCGCCAACCGTAAGCCAAACTGGTTATGAAAAGCAGAGGGATAGCAAGATGCGTGAACGGGCTCGCTGTCCCAAAACAGAGGTCGCAACCGGGTACCCGATACCCGTACCCTACCCGATACCCGGCTACCCGTACCCGGTCGGGTACGGGTAGCCGGGTAGCCGTTTGCGACCCTGGTGCGGCCGGGTACGGGTACGGGTAGGCCGTGAGTCACTGATGAGTAACCGTTTGTCACTCATTTCGGGTAGGGTACGGGTAGGGAACGGGTACCCGTCCCCGGCCGGGTACGGGTACCCATTTGCGACCCTGGTGCGGCCGGGTACGGGTACGGGTAAGGAATCAAAACCCGTTTGCAACCTCTACCCCAAACCCACGCAGGGTCTCCCCCCAAAAGGGGGAACTTTTTTAGTTTTGTTACTTAAGGGGGCAAGGGATGACTAAGGCAGGAAGGAGGCGTGGGCCGTCTCTTCGTAGTCAGCCCCCTTCTAACCTGCAGCTCCCCACTGTGGCGGGCGGCGCTGGCGGCTGCAGCGCCGCCGCTGACGCCAACCCGTCCAGTGCGGCTTCGTGCACGGCGTGCGTGGTCCACTGCGAGTCCATGCACTTACCCAGCACGCACACAAAGTGCTCGATCTTGGAGCTCGTCTCCGGGAACCTGAACCAGAAGTTCCTGGTGGCCGTCAGGATGAGTGTGTGCAGCACCACGAGATGCGGGAAGTACTTGCTGATCCACAGCACCGCGTTGTCGTAGCAGAACTAGTTGATCAACCGGTACTGGTACTGGTCGAAGCCAACCTGGGCGAGTGTGGGAAGGGCAAAATGAACTGGCGTGGCGGTGATGTCGCATGCCCCTCCCTTGCGGTGACAGAGCTGGCTCAAATGTGGCTTTGGCCTGATGATGCCGGTTGTAGTTACTGGCGGAACAGCACCGTACTCAAGATCGTCAACGTTGTGGCTTTGCTCTTCAACACACCGGTGTGCTGTACTAGGATATTACACTCTACACTACACTATACACTACACTATAATGTACATTACAATATACACTACACTATACATTACACTATAATGTACATTACAATATACACTACACTAACACTACACTATACATTACACTATAATGTACATTACATACACTACACTATACACTACACTATACATTACACTATAATGTACATTACACTATACACTACACTATACACTACACTATACATTACACTATACATTACACTACACTACACTATACATTACACTATAATGTACATTACAATATATACACTATACACTACACTATACATTACACTATAATGTACATTACACTATACACTACACTATACACTACACTATACATTACACTATACACTACACTATACATTACACTATAATGTACATTACAATATACACTACACTATACACTACACTATAAATTACACTACACTATACACTACACTACACTACACTATACACTACACTATACACTACACTACACTATACATTACACTATTCCTCGGGCAATTGCCGGTGGTGCCGAGCCGGCCCGAGGGGGAACCTCACCGTGTGAGCCCTGGGGTTGGCCACGAGCGTCCTCAGGACGGTCTCGTTCCACTCCTTCAGATCCACGTCGAAGCCTCTCGGCACCGGCACGCACAGAATGCGCTCGTTCATGTTCTGGGCGGAGGTGGGGCAAGTGGGTACCACGTGACCATGACGTGACGCCGTGTGGTCTCCTTAACTCAGGTTCACTTTGCGAGATTCCCGGTGTACGGGGGGAGATAACCCATATAGACCCAAGATGTGCTCTCTAGCCAGCGCTATGAGTGAGCTCGCACGTCGAGTTGGAAGCCACGACCCCCTCTGTACCAGGCGAGATAGTTAACATCTCCCGGCCACCGTGATGATGAGACACACGCGAAGTCCAAATATGCAGAAGGGGTAGGGATGGAACCCACATAGACCCAAGATGTGCTCTCTAGCCAGCGCTATGAGTGAGCTCGCACGTCGAGTTGGAACCCACGACCTCCTGCGTACCAGGCGAGGTAGTTAACATCTCCCGGCCACCGTGATGATGAGACACACGCGAAGTACAAATATGCAGAAGGGGTCGGGATGGAACCCACATAGACCCAAGATGTGCTCTCTAGCCAGCGCTATGAGTGAGCTCGCACGTTGGAACCCACGACCTCCTGCGTACCAGGCGAGATAGTTAACATCTCCCAGCCACCGTGATGATGAGACACACGCGAAGTCCAAATATGCAGAAGGGGTAGGGATGGAACCCACATAGACCCAAGATTTGCTCTCTAGCCAGCGCTATGAGTGAGCTCGCACGTCGAGTTGGAACCTGCGACCTCCTGCGTACCAGGCAAGGTAGTTAACATCTCCCGGCCACCGTGATGATGAGACACACGCGAAGTCCAAATATGCAGAAGGGGTAGGGATGGAACCTATGACCTCCTGCGTACCAGGCGAGGTCGTCAACATCTCAGCGATGTTATCCATAGCAAGGTGGCGACATTGATGAATGTGCGTGGGGACTGGTGCGTTGGAACAAAGCACCTGCAGCATCCCGGCAAAGATGCCGATCATGAACATGGGCACGGAGAGCATGTCGCACAACACGTCCCACCAGGGCTGAAGGATCTTGAGGTCCGGGTGACCCTCCAATGAGAAGGAGGAGGTCAGGGCTCCGACGGGAATCATGACTCGAGCCGAGACTGCACACAAGCAGACACACACACGGACACACACGCAGACACACACACACAGACACACACACAAGCAGACACACACACGCAGAGACACACACAGAGGCGCACACACATGCAGACACACACACACAGACACACACAAGCATACACACACAAGCAGACATACAAGCAGACACACATAGGCGCACACACACACACAAGCAGACACACACAGGCAGACACACTCACACAGACACACACACAAGCAGACACACACAGGCAGACACACTCACACAGACACACACACAAGCAGACACACACAGGCAGACACACACACGCAGACACACACAGGCAGACACACACACACAGACACACACACAAGCAGACACACACAGGCAGACACACACACACAAGCAGATACACACAGGCAGACACACAACAGACACACTCACGCAGACACACACAAGCAGACACACACAGGCAGACACACACACAAGCAGAGGCGCACATACAAGCAGACACACACAAGCAGACACACAGGCAGACACACAGACACACAGGCAGACACACACAAAGAGGCGCACACACAGACACACACAGAGACACACACACAAGCAGACACACACACACAAGCAGACACACACAGGCAGACACACACACAGACACACACACAAGCAGACACACACAGGCAGACACACACAAGCAGACACACAGGCAGACACACACACAGAGACACACAAGCAGACACACACACGCAGACACACTCACACAGACACACACAGGCAAGCAGACACACACAGGCAGACACACACAGGCAGACACACACAGGCAGACACACACACACGACACACAAGCAGACACACACACGCAGACACACACACAAGCAGACACACACACACAAGCAGACACACACACGCAAGCAGACACACACACGCAGACACACACAAGCAGACACACACACAGGCAGACACACAGGCAGACACACACACAGACACACACAAGCAGACACACACACAGACACACACAAGCAGACACACACAGGCACACACACACAGGCAGACACAGGCAGACACAAGCAGACACACACACAGGCAGACACACACACAGGCAGACACACACACACAAGCAGACGCACACACACACACACAGGCAGACACACACAAGCAGACACACACACGCAGACACACTTACACAGACACACACACAAGCAGACACACACAGGCAGACACACACACAAGCAGACACACACAGGCACACACACACACACAGGCAGACACACACAGGCAGACACACAAGCAGACACACACAGGCAGACACACACACAGGCAGACACACACACAAGCAGACACACACACAAGCATAATCAACGATTTTTGGGTTTAGATCGCGTTTATTTATAAATGTGTCGTAACCCTCCACCACCCGACACGGCCAATCAGTAAAAAATGTATCACGTTGACAAAGACAAATAGTTCACTGCTTTAGCCCACCGGTGTGTTGAAGCAACAACATTCACAATTTGAGTACGACGTTTCGCTGGTAATTACAACCAGCATCATCGGGCAATTCGCCAGAATGGTGAGGCTCTCCTGTGTCTCCCGTTCTTATATAGAGCAGCAGCAGGATGACGTCAACATTAACTCATTAACTCATCAGGTGCAAAGATTCAAGGGGGGAGTGATTGTAATTATATACTAGATTAGTAATCAGGCTATTGTTACGATGCGAGTTGTAGATTAGTAATCATTTGGAATGTGTTTTATTGTGATTATGCTACATTAGTAATCAGTTAGTGGTTGTTTCCCTTATAAGTAATTGTAATGTATCTTATTTAATAATACGCTTCCAGGCCGCACTAAGCCTGTAGCTGTCTGAGCGATTAAAGTTATTTCTGTTTCTCTCAATTTCAATCGATTCTCTAATTAGTCTTTGCCAGTAGTAACTAGTTTTACACAACACTTCCACGTTGTCAAAATCAATTGAGTGTCCCTGTTGGCATGCATGTTCTGCTACTGCCGACAGTTGTGTTTGTGATAGTTTAATATTTCTCTGGTGTCTTTTAGTCTTACACTAACGTTACGCCCTGTCTGTCCAATATAGCATCTGCCACATACACAATTAATCCGATATACCTTCTGTTGATAATTTAGGTAATTCGTCTTTAGTGCACGTTACTAGTTGTTGAATTTTGTGTACTGTACCAAATCTTACTGTAATGTTTGCTTTTGCAAAACACGGGCTAATTTATCAGTTACTCCTGAGATAAATGGTATTTTTATTGTTTTAATAATCTGATCGCTTTCAGCAGTGTTGCTTTGCGATCGTGATTTGGCTTTTAGTGCTCTGTTAATTTGAGCATTATTGTAGCCATTCTGTCTTAGTGCTTCTTTAACATGTTTAATCTCTCTCATTACAGTAAGATTTGGTACAGTACACAAAATTCAACAACTAGTAACGTGCACTAAAGACGAATTACCTAAATTATCAACAGAAGGTGTATATCGGATTAATTGTGTATGTGGCAGATGCTATATTGGACAGACAGGGCGTAACGTTAGTGTAAGACTAAAAGAACACCAGAGAAATATTAAACTATCACAAACACAACTGTCGGCAGTAGCAGAACATGCATGCCAACAGGGACACTCAATTGATTTTGACAACGTGGAAGTGTTGTGTAAAACTAGTTACTACTGGCAAAGACTAATTAGAGAATCGATTGAAATTGAGAGAAACAGAAATAACTTTAATCGCTCAGACAGCTACAGGCTTAGTGCGGCCTGGAAGCATATTATTAAATAAGATACATTACAATTACTTATAAGGGAAACAACCACTAACTGATTACTAATGTAGCATAATCACAATAAAACACATTCCAAATGATTACTAATCTACAACTCGCATCGTAACAATAGCCTGATTACTAATCTAGTATATAATTACAATCACTCCCCCCTTGAATCTTTGCACCTGATGAGTTAATGAGTTAATGTTGACGTCATCCTGCTGCTGCTCTATATAAGAACGGGAGACACAGGAGAGCCTCACCATTCTGGCGAATTGCCCGATGATGCTGGTTGTAATTACCAGCGAAACGTCGTACTCAAATTGTGAATGTTGTTGCTTCAACACACCGGTGGGCTAAAGCAGTGAACTATTTGTCTTTGTCAACGTGATACATTTTTTACTGATTGGCCGTGTCGGGTGGTGGAGGGTTACGACACATTTATAAATAAACGCGATCTAAACCCAAAAATCGTTGATTATGAGAAACAGCTTGGCGGATAGTGCGATCAGAGTATCCGTTCATCCTGAGGGCCCGATGTACATGTCTTAATTCACCGGCCAGGTGGTGTTGGTCAGAAATGCCATGGGCTCTGTGGTATAGCGTTTTGATGAGAGAATTCTTTTGAGATGGGTGGTGGTGGGAATCCGGTTTCAAGTAGGAATCTGTGTGGGTGGCTTTCCTGTAGACAGAATGTCCCAAGGATCCGTCAGGCCTCCTCTCAAACAGAATATCCAAGAATGGTAGTTTACCGTCTTTCTCCACTTCCATGGTGAATCTGATGGATGGGTGTCTAGAATTGATGTGGTCCAAGAAGTGGTTCAATGCTGGGAGGCCATGTGGCCAGATGACGAAAGTGTCGACATACCTCTTCCACAAGGAAGGACGCAGGGTGGATGTCTGGATGGCGTCTGATTCAAACTTTTCCATGAACATGTTGGCTATAACTGGTGACAAGGGGGAGCCCATAGGGGTACCCTCATTCTGTTTGTAGAAGGTGCTATTCCAGGTAAAATAAGTGTTGGTGAGGCAATGCCTAACCAGCGCAGGTAATAATCTTTAGAAACACACTGATTGCAGTAAAAAAAATTCACAAGAATGAAAGTCACTGTCATGAAAAACAACAAATTATAAATTGCAATTTAAGGCATTGCTACATACCAAGGCTTTGCTCTGCTGTATTAAATTGCACCGCAGAATTGTGAGGATCATATTCTTTCCAAGCTCCTCTTTCCCAGGTAGGTCTCTCCCACCAAGACTCGCACAGGTTTATGACCGTGTTTCTTAGGTTAGGGTGAGCATCGGTGAAAAGTGGCAACAGGGCTGTCAACAGGGTGAGAAAAACGGTAGAGTAGATTGGAACTAATTATCACCACAGGAACATATATATCTTGTATTGTTGCCTGATGTAACCACCTGGAAGGCATTTTTTATACAGGGTGACAAAAAAGTCTGGACAAATAGGGTTATTTCATTTATTTTAGCACTGGCATTAAAACATTTAAACAGTTTATTCTTTAAGTTAATATTTATCTATTATCATTATTCATATATATTTGTATTCTTCCTGTGGGTTCACCACAATCCCGTTGTTTACAAAATTCGACCAAGAACCCTGAATGAATTTAGACAAAACGTAATTTAGGAATGGTCAAAGATTACACGTGAATCTAAAAAAAGTCCAAAAATAACTTCTACAGAGAATTCATGTGTACATTCATGTTAATGGAAGTCAGTTTGAAAATTGTTAAAATAAGATAACCCATTCAGTCTTGACCTATGGGCCAC
>NW_026891507.1:0-45834 GCF_015708825.2 Lethenteron reissneri
ACTACTCACCATTCATCCTGACCAATCACCACTGACCAATCACCACTCACCACTCTCCACTAACCCTCACCACTTAACCTCACTACTCACCCTCAAAACTAACGAATCTCTCACCACTCACCCTCACCACTCAGCACTCACCCTCACACTCACCCTCACCACTCACGCTCACCACTCACCCATCACCACTCACAACTGCCACTCACCCCCCCTCACCACAACCACTCACCCTCACTGCTCACCACTCACCCTCGCCACTCACCCTCACCACTCACCCTGACCAGTCACCATCACCACTAACCCTCACCACTCACCCTCACCACTAACCCTCACCATCACCACTCACCCTTACTACTCAACACAACCTCACCACTCACCCTCACCACTCACCCTCACCCTCACCATTCACCCTCAACACACCTAACCCCTCACCACTCACCGTCACCACTCACCCTCACCACTCACCCCTCGCCATCACCACTCACCCTCACCACTAACCCTGACCCCTCCACTGACCACCACCACTCACCTCCCTCACCACTCACCCCTCACCATCACCACTCACCCTCACCACTCTCCCTCACCACTCACCATTCACTCACCATTCACCCTCACTACTCACCCTCACCACTCAACCTCACCACTCAACCTCACCACTCAACGTCACAACCACCACTCACCCTCACCACTCAACCTCACCACTCAACCTCACCCTCACTACTCACCATTCATCCTGACCAATCACCACTGACCAATCACCACTCACCACTCTCCACTAACCCTCACCACTCAACCTCACCACTCACCCTCAAAACTAACGAATCTCTCACCACTCACCCTCACCACTCAGCACTCACCCTCACCACTCACCCTCACCACTCACGCTCACCACTCACCACTTACCCATCACCACTCACAACTGCCACTCACCCTCACAACAACCACTCACCCTCACCGCTCACCACTCACCCTCACCACTCACCCTCACCACTCGCCCTCACCACTAACCCTCACCACTCACCCTTACCACTCACCTTCACCACTAACCCTCACCATCACCACTCACCCACTCACCACCATCAACCTCTCCACTCTTCGTCACCACTCACCCTCACCACTCACCCCTCACCATTCACCCTCACCCTCACCACTCACCCTCACTACTCACCCCACCATCACCACTCACCCTCACCACTCTCCCTCACCACTCACCACTCACTCTCACCATTCACCCTCACCATTCAGCCTCACCACTCACCCTCACCACTCACCGTCACAACCACCACTCACCCTCACCACTCATCCTCACCACTCAACCTCACCACTCAACCTCACCCTCACTACTCACCATTCATCCTGACCAATCACCACTGACCAATCACCACTCACCACTCTCCACTAACCCTCAACCTCACCACTCACCCTAAAAACTAACGACCCTCTCACCACTCACCCTCACCACTCAGCACTCACCTCACCACTCAAATCCTCACCACTGACCCTCAAAACTAACGACTCTCTCACCACTCACCCTCACCACTCAGCACTCACCCTCACCACTCACGCTCACCACTCACCCATCAGCACTCACAACTGCCACTCACCCTCACAACAACCACTCACCCTCACTGCTCACCACTCACCACTCACCCTCACCACTCACCCTGACCACTCACCGTTACCACTCACCCTCACCACTAACCCTCACCATTACCACTCACCGTCACCACTCACCCTCACCACTCACCCCTCGCCATCACCACTCACCCTCACCACTAACTCTGACCCCTCACCACTGACCACTCACCACTCACACCCCTCACCACTCACCCCTCACCATCACCACTCACCCTCACCACTCTCCCTCACCACTCACCACCACCTCACTCTCACCATTCACCTCACCACTCACCCTCACCACTCAACCTCACCACTCAACCTCACCCTCACTACTCACCATTCATCCTGACCAATCACCACTGACCAATCACCACTCACCACTCTCCACTAACCCTCACCACTCAACCTCACTACTCACCCTCAAAACTAACGAATCTCTCACCACTCACCCTCACCACTCAGCACTCACCCTCACCACTCACGCTCACCACTCACCACTCACCCATCACCACTCACAACTGCCACTCACCCTCACCACAACCACTCACCCTCACCACTCACCACTCACCCTCGCCACTCACCCTCGCCACTCACCCTGACCAGTCACCCTCACCACTAACCATCACCACTCACCCTCACCACTAACCCTCACCATCACCCTCACCCTTACTACTCAACACTCAACCTCACCACTCACCCTCACCATTCACCCTCAACACTCACCCTAACCCCTCTCCTCACCACTCTCCTCACCACTCTCTCACCACTCACCGTCACCACTCACCACTCACCCTCACACTCACCCTCACCATCACCACTCACCCTCACCACTAACCCTGACCCCTCACCAATGACCACTCACCACTCACCCTCACCACTCACCCTCACCACTCACCCCTCACCATCACCGCTCACCCTCACCACTCTCCCTCACCACTCACCACTCACTCTCACCATTCACCCTCACCACTCACCCTCACCACTCAACCTCACCACTCAACCTCACCCTCACTACTCGCCATTCATCCTGACCAATCACCACTGACCAATCACCACTCACCACTCTCCACTAACCCTCACCACTCAACCTCACCACTCACCCTCAAAACTAACGAATCTCTCACCACTCACCCTCACCACTCAGCACTCACCCTCACCACTCACCCTCACCACTCACCACTCACCCATCACCACTCACAACTGCCACTCACCTCACCACTCAACCTCACCACTCAACCTCACCACTCAACCTCACCCTCACTACTCACCATTCATCCTGACCAATCACCACTGACCAATCACCACTCACCACTCTCCACTAACCCTCACCACTCAACCTCACCACTCACCCTCAAAACTAACAACTCTCTCACCACTCACCCTCACCACTCACCCTCACCACTCACCCTCACCACTCACTCTCACCATTCACCCTCACCATTCAGCCCTCACCACTCGCCCTCACCACTCACTCTCACCACTCAGCACTCACCCTCACCACTCACCCTCACCACTCACGCTCACCACTCACCACTCACCCATCACCAATCACAACTGCCACTCACCCTCACAACAACCACGCACCCTCACCGCTCACCACTCACCCTCACCACTAACCCTCACCATCACCACTCACCCTTACTACTCACCACTCAACCTCACCACTCTTCGGCACCACTCACCCTCACCACTCACCCCTCACCCTCCACCACTCTCCCTCACCACTCACTCTCACCATTCACCCTCACCATTCAGCCTCACCACTCACCCTCACGACTCACCCTCACCACTCCCCACTCTTCCTCACCACTCACTCTCACCATTCAACTCACCATTCGCCTCACCACTCATCACTCACAACCACCACTCACCCTCATCACTCACCCTCATCACTCCACCCGCACTACTCACCCACTATCCTCACCAATCACCACTGACCAATCACCACTCACCACTCACCCTCACCACTCTCCACTAACCCTCACCACTCAACATGACCACTCAACCTTAACCACTCACCCTCACACACTCACCCCTCCACATAACCAATCTCTCACCCCATCACCACTCACCCTCACCACATCACTAATCACCACTCACAATCGCCACTCACAACCGCCACTCACCCTCACCACTCACCCTCACCACCACCTCACTACTCATCCTCACCAATCACACCCTCACCATTATATTTTTGCCCAGTCAACGCCGGATATTTCCCATTCGTAGCAGTTTATAATCAACTCTATAACCAACTTATATTAAACGGAACAGCGCCATCCTAAAGTAATCTACAACCTTCGATTAGTCCTTTGTGCGATTCAAAGAATCGATTCCTGGCCTGTTGGGGGTTACATTTTGAATGACAGAGTTTTATTTCATTTGTATGTATGTGGTTTTAATGTTTTCAGGAGTTTTAATTACATTTTTGTCCCGGTCAACGCCGGATATTCCCGTTCGTAGCAGTTATATCGACTATACCCAACTTATAGTAAACGGGAATCGTCGCGATTATAAAGGAATCTACAACCTTCGATTCCTTTGCTGCGAGTCAGAGAATCGATTCTTGGCGCGTCGGGTTTTAAAAGTAATTACCACAGTTGTATTTTCATTGGTATGTAATGTTTTAAAGTTTTCAGAAGATTTAAATGTATTTTCCCCTCGGGCAACGCTGGGGTATATCGAGTTTATACCACAAAGTCGTCGCTTGAAACGGGTGGGGTGTCGAGGCCTAGTTACCGTGCAGAGCCTCGGCCTCGCCTCTAGATTGCCCCACCGGCTGAGACTGGGTACTGGGGCCGTTACCCCCCCCCCCCCCCGCGCTACAATAATACTGTCTAATCGCTATAATTTTATTATCTGCAGACCCTATAATAGTAATTGCACACTTGGGGTGGGGGGGGAGTGAAGAGGACGTGAAACTTTGATGAATTTACCTCAGAGTCGCGTGTTAATGCGTGCGCATATTTTTAACGGGAATTAAAAATGGCGTCCACCCCGCAGCGAAGGCGTCGCTGGCCGTTGCCAGGGGCAACCGCCGTGGTCCGCGCCGGTCGGCAATCTAAATATAATTCATTTTTTGTCTGTCTGTCTGTCTATCTGTCTGTCTGTTTGTTCGTCTGCGTACGCTCCTTTCCGGGGGATTTAGCTCTCGGACCGTGGGGTTCGCCGAGATTAAATTTTGCAGGTGGGCACGCCCCGGCCCGCGGTAAACTTAGGCATTTCCGATTTTTCGTCTCTAAACTTTAAATCGGACCGATTATCGATTTAGTGCGATTGCTCTTTATATAGTTATTTATTTATTTAATATTGCCGGCCGGCGCGGCCCACGGCGGTTGCCCCTGGCAACGGGTAGCAACAACTTCGCTACGGGGTGGACGCCATTTTTTATTCCCGTTACAAATATGCGCACGCATTAACACCGCGATTCTGAGGTAAATTCATCAACGTTTCACATCCTCTTCACTCCCCCTTCCACCCCAATGTGTCGCAATTACTATTATAGGGTCGGTAGATAATAAAATTATAGCGATAGACAGTATTATTGTAACATACCAATGAAAATACAACTGTGTAATTAAAATTATAAACCCGACCGCGCCAAGAATCGCTTTCTCTGAATCGCGAAAGGAATCGAAGGTTGTAGATTCATTTAGAATCGCCTTATTTCCATTAATAAAGTTGGTATAGAGTTGATATAAACTGCTACGAATGGGAAATATCCGGCGTTGACTGGGGCCTAAAATATAATTAAAACTCTGAAAACTTTAAAACCTAACATAACAATGAAAATAAACTCTGTAATTACAAATGGAAACCTCCTATGCGCCAGGAATCGATTCTTTGAATCGCGCAAAGGAATCATCGAAGGTTGTAGATTCCTGTAGGATCGCGCTTAACATTTGGGTGAGGGAGAGTGGTGAGGGGGAGAGTGGTGAGGGAGAGTGGTGAGGGGAGAGTGGTGAGGGGGATGTGGTGAGGGGGAGAGTGGTGGTGAGGGGGAGTGGTGGGTGAGGGGAGAGTGGTGGTGAGGGGGAGAGTGGTGGTGAGGGGGAGAGTGGTGGTGAGGGGGAGAGTGGTGGTGAGGGGGAGGGGGTGGTGAGGGGGAGAGGTGGTGAGGGGGGAGAGTGGTGGTGAGGGGAGAGTGGTGGTGAGGGGGAGTGGTGGTGAGGGAGAGTGGTGGTGAGGGGGAGAGTGGTGGTGAGGAGAGTGGTGGTGAGGGGGAGAGTGGTGGTGAGGGGGAGAGTGGTGGTGAGGGGGAGAGTGGTGGTGAGGGGGAGAGTGGTGGTGAGGGGAGAGTGGTGGTGAGGGGGAGAGTGGTGGTGAGGGGGAGTGGTGGTGAGGGAGAGTGGTGGTGGTGTGGGTGAGTGGTGGTGGTGTGGGTGAGTGGTGGTGGTGTGGGGAGTGGTGAGTGGTGGTGGTGTGGGTGAGTGGTGGTGGTGTGGGTGAGTGGTGGTGGTGTGGGTGAGTGGTGGGTGGTGTGGGTGAGTGCGTGAGGGTGAGTGGCGGTTTATTGTGGTGATTAGTGAGGGGTGAGTGGTGAGGGTTAGTGGTGAGCATGAGTGGTGAGGGTGCGTGTTGAGCGTGAGTGGTGAGGGTGAGTGGTTGATTGTTGAGGGTGTGATTGGTGAGGATGAGTGGTGAGTAGGGAGGGGAGTGGTGAGGGTGAGTGTGGAGTGGTGAGGGTGAGTGTCGGTTGTGAGTGGTGATTAGTGAGGGGTGAGTGGGAGGTGAGCGTGAGTGGTTAGGGTGAGTGGTGAGGGTGAGCAGTGCGGGTGAGCAGTGAGGGTGAGTGGTGATTGGTGAGGGTGTGTTGGTGAGGCTGAGTGTGTGAGTGGTCAGGGTGAGTGTGAGGGTGAGTGGTGAGGGTGAGTGTTGAGGTGAGTGGTGAGTGGTAGGGTGGTGAGTGGTGAGGGTGTTGGTGAGCGGTGAGTGGTGAGTGGTGAGCGTGACTGGTGAGGAGAGTGGTGAGGGAGAGTGGTGAGAAGGAGAGTGGTGAGGAGAGTGGTGAGGGAGAGTGGTGGGGGTGAGTAGTGAGTGTGATTGGTGAGGGTGAGTGGTGAGGGTGAGTGGGGAGGGTGAGTGCGGGTTGTTAGTGGTGATTAGTGAGGATGATGTGAGGGATGAATGGTGAGGGTGAGCGTGAGGGTGAGGTTGAGTGGTGAGCAGTGAGGGTAGTGTGTGATTGGTGAGGGTGTGAGTGGTGAGGGTGAGTAGTGAGGGTGAGTGGTTGTTGTGAGGGTGAGTGGTTGTTGTGAGGGGGCGTGGTGAGGGTGAAGTGGTAAGAGTGAGTGGTGACGGTGAGTGACGGTTGTGAGAGTGATTATGAGTGGTGAGGGTGAGTGGTGAGGGTTAGTGGTGAGGGTGAGTGGCGGTTGTGAGTGGTGATTAGTGAGGGGTGAGTGGTGAGGGTGAGCGGTGGAGGGTGAGTGGTGAGGGTGAGCTGGTGATTGTTGAGGGTGTGACTGGTGAGGATGAGTGGTGAGTAGTGAGGGTGAGTGGTGACGGTGAGTGTTGGAGGGTGAGTGGTGAGGGTGAGTGGTGAGGGTGAGTGGCGGTTATGAAGTGGTGATTAGTGAGGGGTGAGTGGTGAGGGTGAGCGTGAGTGGTGAGGGTGAGCAGTGCGGAGTGAGTGGTGATTGGTGAGGGTGTGATTGGTGAGGATGAGTGGTCAGGGTGAGTGGGTGAGGGTGAGTGGTTGTTGTGAGGGGTGAGTGGTGGAGGATGAAGTGGTGAGGGTGAGTGGCGGTTGTGAGTGGTGATGGGTGAGTGGTGAAGCGGTGAAGGGTGAGTGGTGAGGGTGAGTGGTGAGGGTGAGTGCTGAGTGGTGAGGGTGAGTGGTGAGAGTGGTTAGTTTTGAGGGGAGTGGTGAGGTTGAGTGGTGAGGGTTAGTGAAGAGTGGTGAGTGGTGATTGGTCAGTGTTGATTGGTGATGGATGAATGTGGTAGTGAGGGTGAAGTTGAGTGGTGAGGGTGAGTGGTGGTTGTGACGGTGAGTGGTGAGGGTGAGTGGTGAGGTGAGTGGTGAGGCCTGAATGGTGAGGTTGAATGGTGAGAGTGAGTGGTGAGGGAGAGTGGTGAGTGAGAGTGGTGAGGGTTTGTGGTGAGGGTTATGGGTGGAGTGAGTGGTGAGGGTGAGTGGTGAGGGGAGTGGTGAGAGTGAGTGTTGAGAGTGAGTGGTGAGGGTGAGTGGTGATTGGTGAGTGGTGAGGGTGAGTGGTGAGGGTGAGTGGTGAGCGTGAGTGGTGAGGGAGATTGGTGAGGGAGGGTTGGTGAGTGGTGAGTTGTGAGGGTGAATGGTGAATAGTGAGTGGGAGTGGTGAGTGGTGAGGATGAGTGTAAGGGTGAGTTGTGAGTGGTGATGGTGAGGGTGAATGATGAGTACAGTCAATATGCACTGCTATTATCATACCAGGTACCACCACCACAATATGTTACTCCTCTCATCATAGCAGATACCACCACAGCAGTATGCACTGATGTAATCATAGCAGTACCACCACAATATGCACTGTCTGTCATCATAACAGGTACCAACACAGCAGTATGCACTGCTGTAGTGATAGCAGGTACGACCTCAGTCGGTATACACTGCTGTAGCGATAGTAGATACTGCTATCGAGTGGTAGATACCGCTATAGTAAATACTAAAACAGTCAGTATATACCACTACAGTCAGTCAATACTGCTACAGTCAGTATATACTACTATACAGTCAGTACATATTGCTACGGTGAGTAGCTACTAGAGTCAGTAGATACTATTATAGAGTGAGTAGATACCTGCTATAGATTTTGTAGTTACTACTATAGTCAGTGGATACAACTATAGAGTCAGCAGATACTATACAGTTAGTCGTTACGAGTATATAGTCGGTAGATACTACTGTAGGCCCAGTAAATACTACTATGGTCAGTAGTTATTACAGTCACTAAATACTACTACACAGTCAGTAGCTACTACTGGCTCAGTAGATACTACGGTACAGTCAGTAGATACTACTACAGAGTCAATAGATACCACTTCCTCTGTTGTATGTAAGGTGTTGTTAGTATATATACCTACGAGGTGTAAAGATATTTTTGAGGGGGGGGGGGAGACCACAATTTTCGGAACATTTTGACATCAACTATTTACCCCACACTTTCTACAACTTTTTGGACTTGTGAAAGCCTCTTATATATTTGTTGGTGGAAAAATGTACAAACAGCCCACCGGGCTTTGACAATACCTTAGTATCTGTGTATATATATGTAAGGTTTTTAAGAAAGATATTTTTCACCCGGGCAAAGCCGGGTACTTCCGCTAGTAGTAAATAAATAAATAAAGCGTTAGATAACTAAATAAAGAGAAATCGCACTAAATCGCTAATCGGTCCGATTTAAAGTTTAGAGACGAAAAATCGGAAATGCCTAGGTTACCGCGGGGGCCGGGGGCATGCCCACCTGCAAATTTTTTTCGTCCTAAACCCCACGGCTCGAGCGCCAAATCCCTCGCAAGCGAGCGTACGCAGAGGGACAGATGGACAGACAAAAAGTGACGTTTATAGGTTAGATACTCATCTTGGAATGTTTTGTATACGGTTTCTCGACGTTTATTTCAGTAATTTAGTTATTGGGAATACAGTACAGTACTTATTTAAATTGTGATGTATATTTTATATGCCGTTTACCTAACTCCATTATTTAGGTAAGGATTAAATATTTAATATCGGCATTTTTGCTTTCGCACGGCACTTTCCAAGAATGTAACCTCCGCGCTATTCAAGGGGCTGCTGTATTTTCTATCCATCAGCTATAGCACAGGAGTACGGATTTCAGCAGAAACTATATTTCTGCTTTCTTGGTGTAATTACGGCCTATAGTACCATAAAAAGGCTTGGGGTTTGGATTGTTTTTCGTTTTAGATATCTCTGCCTCTGCTCACATTCGTTGAGGATTTTTATGATTTTTGGATGGCCCATCTAAAGCTGCGTGACCAGGAGTCGGATCCTTTTTCCTGTTAAATTTGGCATCTGGCCGAAATTCCCTCTCTGGCCCCATGCATTACATTACGTAGCATTTTCAAATAATTGTGTTTTAAGAAGCTCGCAAATAGCCTATAAAAATGCATTTCATAGAGTTAACAATGATACCCATAATCGATGCCTGTTATAGTCAAGGGATTGTCCCCTGTTGGTCAACCATGTTACGCATGTTGGATACTGGTCATGGCTACTCAATGATATTGAATTGGAGAATCGTGTTTTGTACCTGGAGAATTCCAGGACGAAATGGGGCCTGGCATATGTTCTACAAAATATCACCTCCCTGGGAAAATTTTGACCTAAAGCTTTCATAACTGCCGGAATTCATATTCTTTGGGTCTTTCGGTAAGTGATGTGACTTTAACGAAAGACCAAAGAACCCTCCCTGGGAATTTAATGTCATTACAACACTGCCACCTACTCAGCTCTCCATGAATAATCAGGTCGTTCTACACGTGGTGGAGGAGCTCCTATACTGGTTAATGTGTTCACGACCAGCTTTGGTTTGGCATCCAAAGTCCTCACTTCAAATTGTCTAGCAGCATTCTTTTATTAGGCTCTGTAACACTATGTGGAAGCTGCCTGGACTTTTTTTGATACAAAGCTGTGAGTGTCCATCGCCAGGTCCTAGTCCATGCAAAGGTCTCCTAAAAAAAACAGGCAATAGTCTACATTATAGACTGCCAATACACTCACCGAGGTTAAGAACCAAGCTACAGTTACATTATAGACTGCCAGTACGCTCACCAAGGCTAAAAACCAGGCTACACTCTACATTAGTCGTTTTTTCTTCTATTCACTTATTTGTATTATTTTTCTATCTACCTGACTTTACCGACATAACCAAAGACTCTGAATTCCCGCTATTTACAAAGTTTTAAGTCAAGATCATTCCCAGGGAGGTGATCTTTTTGTAGAACATATGCAAGGCCCCATTTCGTCATGGAATTCAACAGGTACAGAACAAGATTTTATAAGAATGGAAACAGTCAGGAAATTAACACTCCACATATGCAGCTGAAGTTAGATCTGTTCATCCTCGCATTCAAGCTCATCTGAGTCTGGCTTCACACCTCTAAGTTGCAAATGAACATTATTTTATACATTTCTACATAATACAAATATTCTTTTCAACAGCCTTTGCTATGTTAGCTAATTTTTCTTAAATAATATTCCTGTCGTAGCGAGTCAACCAAAATTGTGTGTTTGGAGTTTTGGTAAACATTCATTTTAAAGACACTAGGGTGTCCAGGCATATTTATGACCATTTGCCCTCTCATTGTGTGCCTTAGCAGCCCTTGTGATGAATTGGGGAATCTCTTTCACTATATCATTAAATATGAATATGTATAGATGTGTAAGTCATGTGTGACTGTTTATATGCATTCCTCTGTGCCTCAATACTCACATAGATGGTGGGGACATGCTTTTTCTGTCTGCAGCTGACCCTCGCTCTGCAGAATTGGCCTGATGGAGCAAAGGCACTCAGCGCAGCTCGTACAAGAAGGAAACAATGCGACCAGCATGTAAACATCACGGATCGTACTGAAAATTGACACAGCACCAGAGAACACACAAAGGAGAGATGCCCTTCAAGTGCAGTGTGTGTGAGACGTGCATTTTTCCAGATTCATCTTCTCTTAAACAACACCATAGAACACACACAGGAGAGAAACCTTTTAAGTGGACTCTGTGTGGGAAGGCGTTTGCACAGTCATCACATCTTAAGAACCACCAGAGAATACACACGGGAGATAAAACCTTTCAAGTGCAGTGTGTGTGAGAAGGCATTTCAAATTCATTTACTCTTAGAATACATCAGAGAACACACACAGGAGAGAAACTCTGCAAGGCAGTGTGTGTGAGAAGGCATTTTCAGATTCATCTTCTCTTAAACAACACCAGAGAACACCCACAGGAGAGAACCTTTAGTGCACTCTGTGTGGGAAGGCGTTGCACAGGTCACACATCTTAAGAACCACCAAGAGAATACACACGGGAGATAAACCCTTCAAGTCGCAGTGTGTGTGAGAAGGCATTTTCAAATTCATCTACTCTTAGAATACATCAGAGAACACACACAGGAGAGAAACTCTGCAAGTGCAGTGTGTGTGAGAAGGCATTTTCGATTAATCTTCTCTTAAACAACACCAGAGAACACACACAGGAGAGAAACCTTTAAGTGCACTCTGTGTGGGAAGGCGTTTGCACAGTCATCACATCTTAAGAACCCACCCAGAGAACACCACCCAGGACGAGAAACCTTTCAAGTGCACTGTGTGTGAGACGGCGTTTGCATGGCATGCCTTCTCTAAATCACACCAGAGAACAACACAGGAGGAGAAACCTTTCAAGTGCACTGTGTGTGAGATAGGCGTTTGCACAGTCATCCATTCTTAAATCACACCAGAGAAACACACAGGAGAGAAACCTTTCAAGTGCACTCTGTGTGGGAAGGGTGTTTGCAAAGTCATCAAATCTTCAGACCCACCAGAGAACACACCAGGAGATCAACCCTTCAAGTGCAGTGTGTGTGGAAGGCATTTTTAGAGTTCAATCTACTCTTAAACAACACCAGAGAACCACACAGGAAAAGAAACCTTTCAAGTGCACTGGTGTGGAAAGGCGTTTTCACGGTCATCCATTCTTAAATCACAACCAGACAACACACACAGGAGGAGAAACCTTTCAAGTGCACTGTGTGTGAGGAAGCGTTTGCACGGTCATGCATTCTTAAATCACACCAGAGAACACACACAGGAGAGAAACCCTTCAAGTGCACTGTGTGTGGGAAGGCATTTTTGTATTCATCTACTCTTAAACAAACCAGAGAACACACACTGGAAAGAAACCTTTCAACTGCACTGTGTGTGAGAAGGCATTTTCATTGTCATCATATCTTCAGACCACCAGAGAACACACACAGGAGATAAACCCTTCAAGTGCAGTGGTGTGTGGGAAGGGCATTTTTGTATTCATCTACTCTTAAACACACCAGAGAACACACACTGGAAAGAAACCTTTCAACTGCACTGTGTTGTGAGAAGGCATTTTCATTGTCATCATATCTTCAGACCCACCAGAGAACACACACAGGAGATACACCCTTCAAGTTGCAGTGTGTGTGGGAAGGCATTTTTTGTATTCATCTACTCTTAAACAACACAGAGAACACACACAGGAGAGAAACCTTTAAGTGCATTCTGTGTGTGAAGGCGTATGCAAAGTCATCAAATCTTCAGTCCCACCAGAGAATACACACAGGAGATAACCCTTCAAGTGCAGTGTGTGTGAGAAGGCATTTTCAGATTCATCTAATCTTAGAAGACATCAGACAACACACACAGTTAGAGAAACTCTTCAAGTGCAGTGTTTGTGGGAAAGCGTTTGCACAGTCATCAAATCTTAACAAACACCAGAGAACACACACGCATCAGAAAATCCACAGAAGGTAATCTGAAATCAGCTTGTGAAAGTCAAAGTGCTGCAATGACCCCATTGTTCATGAAACAAGAACCAGAAGACAATCCCAAGCCCTGGACACTTTGGACAGGTATCAGGTGACATATGAAGAGGCGAAAGTGAAATGTGAAGAAGTAACATTGAAGAGCGTAGAAGTGACGGTTAAATTTGAAGATTTCAACTCCAAAATCGGACCCTTCACATAGATGGATGGCAGTGTGAAGCAGGAACTAAATTCTGACTGTGAGGCAGAGCGAGGCAACTCCCAGGAGTTGTGGATGTGGAGGTGTGGGGTGGACTTCTAGACAATACAAAGTCAAATGGAGACCTAGGTAGATGTGCAAGCTTGAGACAATTAAGCTCCCAACTGGATGCACCTTTGTCACAGGCCTTTCTAATGAATATAAGTGTGAAGTTGAACCACTCAATTCTCTAGGTTCAAACTGCAGTGTAAGAGTGGCCAGTATTTGTGAACCTGTGGGTTGGGGCGATCTCTAACCAGGAGTGACTCAAGTGTTTTGTATCATATTTCATCTTAGACACTCGATGGGTGCCCATAATGGGCATCTGCCCCTGTGTGCCACAAGGTGCCCGTTCACTGGCCTGCATGTGGATAGGAGTTTGTAAGTCGGGGGCGATGATTGATATGCCAGTCGGATTTGAACCTTGAACCTCTGCAACAAAATATAGAATGTACTACTACTTGAGCTTCCCCTCTACGAGAGTGCTGCACGTATAGGCCTCATCGAGTCAGAGATCAACTTGTAAATACATTGCAACGGGACGCAGTACATGCAGGTATAGTAATAAAATGTTGCCAATGTGCCCTTTGATTATTTTGAATCATTATTGAAAGAATACCTGTCTGATTTTGTACGTACATACACATTTTGTGTATTAATGTAAAATATGGAATATGTGATGTCAGGACAAAGTATCTGTTTTGGGTGTAACCTGTACAAAAACTCACGTGAGAGGGCTTTATTTTTGTGATACGGTCAACGGGTATTTTTGTGAATCCGACGCCATCTGACTGGGGCACATCATTGTTCTTTGAAACGGGAGCATAGTCAGATCATTCAACAGTTAAGAGTATGCCAACTTACAAGTTACGTATAGGAGATACATTCTCCTCAAGAACACCTATGATCATTTTGTATTACGTATACATTTTGTCGAACTGAGACTTGAAATGGACCTTGCCGATGAACATCAGTTGAAGCAAGCCGGAACTGTTGTTGAGACATTGATACACCAAACCAGTCCCACAGGTGGCTTGTACTGAACACATGTGTAGTGCCATAAGAGGGGAGGGGGCTGCTGGGGGCTCTGGGATCCTAGGCAGATAAACCCTCGGCGCCAGGACGCTAGGATCCCAGGCACCCCAAACAGTTAAGCCCTTGCGCACCAACGGGGGGGCTGTGCGTGCTCTGGGGTATCTGGGGGTCGCACACAACCCCACCCTCTCGTTGGGGACGAGGCATAAAAGGGCAGCTCCCTGGACGATCGGGGCCAGTTGCAGCTCAAGACCCAAGACCAGCCAGCTTAGGACCGTGGACCCTCTCCATCCCGCTTGTCCTTGTAAGGGCCGGGACGCTGTGAGGGCCAGTGGTGGGACTCTGGGACTCCCGGCTCTACGTCCTTGTAAGGGCGAGTTCCGAGGAAGCCAGATTCCAGACCCGCACCTTGGCTGGGTCGGGTCAATTAGCCTCCCCTAGGGTAATTGCAGCCGGAGGACCCCAGAGCGTAGCCAGAGTAGTGTATCTAGGCTGTAACAGAGTATCAGGACTGTTGGAGTGTTGTATTGTAATAAAGAAGATACCTCTACAAATGTCTCCGGAACCCATTACACATGCATTCCTAAAAGGCCGTGGTATTTATAGTTTGTGTAAAACATTCCTTGTTTCGTGTAGAGAACGTTGAATGAAAGATGTTTGCCGATCTGTTTTTTCTCAAGGAGGTACTTTAAAGAGCACATTTGAAGGCATCGTGGATTTTTGTTACAGATTTGTATTCTAGCCTAGGTTTTATTGAATTTTAAATTCTATTCAAATAAAACTTTAGATATATCTGTCTGCATTGATATCCCACCTTGTTTACCACATGTTTACCTAAATATGTAGACGCTCCCTCTGAAGACGTCACCTCAAATTAACGAGTGGGTTACGTCAGGGCCTCCCCCCTCTCTGGCTTGTGATGTCACCAAGAGCAGAACTCGTCTCCACGGAATCTAACGACTGCACTGTCTTGGAATGCATTTACACAGTAATCAAATCTTCACAACTGCCAGGGAACACACATTAAAAACCACTTAATGTACAATTGGAAGGCCTTTTGAATTGTCTTGAAACTGAAACACGTGTAAGGAGGTCTTCAAGGAGCAGGTCTGAGATTGACGTGTGAAATTTGAAGTTCCATAAGCCGATCGTTTGTGATGCAAGGACCCAATAAAGAGGGCAGCTGGGAAACGTCACCATTCGTGAAGGTGACCTGTGAAGGCTCTAGGGTTTGACTTCCAGGTCACTAATGGAGCCCGAGACAAATCACATCCATTTGTGGATGTGGAGTTTTGGGAGGACTTTTCGGACAAGGTCGAGTAGAAGCAGACAGCATGTGTGACCATAAGTGTTGGGTAGGCCTGTAACCAAAAGCATGAGACACGGTTTCCCAATGTTTATTTCAATAGTTTAATTTAGTTGATTTGGAATACAGTACGTATTTCAATTGTGATGTAAATTTTAGTTGACGTTTACCTAACGCCATTACTTGGGTAAGGGTTAAGTATTGAATATCGCGTTTTTAGCTGTCGCGTGGCATTTTCCAAGAACGTAACCTACGATATTCAAGGGGCGGCTGTATTTTCTGTCGATCGAGTACAGCAGGCCTATGGTACCCTAAATAGGCTTGGTGCTTTGGGTTCCTTGATTTCGATGTCTCTGCCTCTGCTCACATTCGTTGAAGATTTTTATGATTTTGGGCAGGCCCATCTAAAGCTGCGTGACCAGGAGTTGGAACCATTTCCTGTTCAACTCGGCTTGTGACAGAAATTCACTCTGGCCCAATGCATTACATTTGTAATGTGAGGTTACACCTGGATAATAATGATGGGCTCTGCCGGCCTCAGCCCGCAACTAATGGGGAGTCGAGTTAGGGGCGTGGCCCTGGAGCCGTACATTAGCTTCGGGAAAGTTCCAGGGTGTGGCTGAGGATTGGCTGCGGGGCATCACGTGGGCCAGGGATTTAAAGGAGCGGAGAAGCCACGTGGCTGGTGCCGTGGTCCGGAGCCTGCCACGTGGCGGGCCGCCGCAGTCTCTCACGCTGTCAGCCAACAGCGTGAAGGAGCAAGGGAACTGGAGGAACGAATGTGTGGAAGCTGTGAACGAAACTGAATAAAGAATTCTCAATTGACGACGTCTCAACGGGTTTATTACACATTACATAGCATGTTCAATAATATGTAGTTTGAGGAGCTCACAATGGCCGTATAAATAAATTGCATTCGTCGCGGTTAAAATAATATGCTTATCGATGACTGGTTATAGTTAAGGGATTATACTGGTAGGAACGAAGTGAACCAGCCTACAATAGATTATATCGTCCCTCCGTCCGATTACGTGTAGCAACATCGCCCCTACTGCAAACACTTGGCAGGACCCTACAAAAACCTTTAGACTCAGTGAGGCTTTCCTGGCTAAACAAGTGTAACATTCCCTTATAATTACCTGAGATAGTTTAAAATTAACTCACAGCGGCCTAAAGCCTACAGCTAGGCCTAAAACCTAGAACTAGGCCTCAAACTCTCCCTTCGTATCGTACCCCCGCCATTTCATTTTATTATAGCCATTCATTTGTTCGTTCCTACCAGCCCACCCCGCAGAGACCTGTTTCCCTGCTGGTCAGCCCTGTTGCATCTGCTGATGATCTGGTAATGGCTACTCAATGAGATGGCTGGCTGAGGTGCCATCTCTTGTTTTGCCGGACACACAGTAACAAGAACAACAACCGCCATTCGCCACTAAGTGGCGGTCACGTCACCATGGCGCTTGTGCCAGGCTATGTGCACGGGGTAGACCCCCAGGTGCCATGGGTCGACTGACTCAGTTGACTGGCCGATGCACCATCTGTACCCCGACTGTGCCAACACACAGTGTACACACACACAGTGTACACACACAGTTTGTACACACACAATGTACACGCACAGTGTGTACACGCACAGGGTACACACACACAGTGTACACACACACGTTTGTACACCAGTGTACACCACACAGTGTACACACACAGTTTGTACACACCAATGTACACGCACAGTGTACACGCACAGGGTACACACACACAGTGTACACACACACAGTTACACGCACAGGGTACACACAGTTTGTACACACTGTACACACACACGTGTCACACACACAGTTTGTACACACAGTGTACACACACAGAGTGTACACGCACAGGGTACACACACACAGTTTGTACACACAGTGTACACACACACAGTGTACACACACACAGTGTACACAGAGTGTACACGCACAGGGTACACACACACAGTTTGTACACACAGTGTACACACACACAGTGTACACACACACAGTGTACACGCACAGGGTACACACACAGTGTACACGCACAGAGTACACACACTGTACACACACACAGTTTGTACACACAGTGTACACACACACAGTGTACACACACACAGTGTACACGCACAGGGTACACACACACAGTGTACACGCACAGAGTACACACACTGTACACACACAGTTTGTACACACACAGTGTACACACACAGTTTGTACACACAGTGTACACACACACAGTGTACACGCACAGGGTACACACACAGTGTACACGCACAGAGTACACACACTGTACACACACACAGTTTGTACACACAGTGTACACACACAGTTTGTACACACAGTGTACACACACAGTTTGTACACACACAGTGTACACACACACAGTTTGTACACACAGTGTGTACACACACACAGTGTACACACACACAGTTTGTACACACAGTGTACACGCACAGAGTACACACACAGTGTACACACACACAGTTTGTACACACAGTGTACACACACACACAGTTTGTACACACAGTGTACACACACAGTGACGTCACCACTCATTAACTCGTCGGCGTGAGACGCCAGGGAAAGCTGTTCCCCGCTAGTGACGTCATGTCACCAAGATAATCAATCCCACCCCCTCCACCGCGATTTTGACCGGCGGTTCATTAACATAATTTATTCATAAAAACCGTCGCTATTTCATTGCGACAGGTTCAGTAGCCAAGCCCAATCACCCCACGTGGGCCCGGCTCAACATAATTTATTCAATTACACCGCTGCTCGTTGAAGGGAGGGGATTGTGTAATGAACCCCGCAAATGACGTCATGTCACTCCTGCTGCCGCGTGACGTCACGAGACACCAGGAAGCTGCCAGTCCACACGCGCGCTCACTGAGATCCGAGGTGAGAAGTTCACATCGTGGTGGTTGTTGTTGTGGTTGTTGTTGTCGTGGTTGTTGTTGTTGTTTACCCAGGTAGAGCCTCGCTCCGTCTCTCGTAGGGATATCAATTGAGTAGCAGCGAGTATGGAATCGATGTCCAGGTTGGAACATTACAACGCGGGGCCTAGCCATGCGGGGCCTTGCCTCCTGCCCTCGCCTAATTGCATTTGCTTTAATTCTCTGCTTAAGTTTAATTTGTCTTCATCTGGCTCACTACTTTGAAACTTTGTTTCTTTTAATTATTTCTACAGTTTATTTGTTTTATCCTACCAGGTCAAGCCCACTTCAGCTGCTATACCGCACTTGTTTTCAGAAGCGACCAGCTCACAAAAAAGTGGCTTATCCAAGGTTTCACTGTAATTTATATTCTTAGGTTTTTTCGGTAAAGTCACGTAGGTAAAACATCAAAATTAATGAAAATAAAACAAAAATCACGACGTTTCGGAGGCAACACAAGTCTCCGTCATCAGGTGGGACTGTCACAGCCGAATTAGCTACATCAAGTGAGGCAATGATTCAAGATGTAATCCCTTATAAGCAAGTTGAAGAGGGGGGGAGCTCATCAGAATGTGGTAGCCAATGAATGGAAACGTATCGGGAGGGAGGGGGGCGGGGCTCAAAGACAGCACGGAGTGCTCAACACATTGGGCAGAGAGGGGGAGGGGAGGCCTGTTACACATGATAGACAAAAGAACGAAAATGCCCATGTTTATACCAATGCTGGCTGAACAATGAAGAGAGTACTGTTAAAAAATAACTGGGAATGTTAACACTCGGTAAAGTAAAGTAAAATAGTGCCTGTCAGATAAGATGGTCCAAAAAGGTGTAATTAAGTCTTTTTTGCGTGGTTGATAACATCTTTCCAATGATTACTAAGTTTGTACCCATCATCACGGTTGAAATTGTCTGTTTGTATATTTGTATGGCTTCGTGTACAAACCTTTGATGGTAGGGAGGTTTGCAGAGAACCTTGGTCTCGGAAAAGACAATTTCATGAGAGCCCACCGAGTTGTAGCAATGATCGGCAACGGCAGAAGAATCAGTTCTGCCGTGTTTCAGATCTGACTTGTGCTTGCGGACACGATCAGAAACATGACGTTTCGTTTCTCCAATGTAGCAATCACCACAAATGCAACTCAATTTGTAGACTCCAGAATACTGTAAGTCAGGAACGACATCCTTCACAGATGGAATCAGATCACGGATTTTATGCACTGTACTGAATCGGACTTGGATCTTATGTTTGTTTAGAATTTTGGAGATCTTTTTGGTCACGCCTGCTATGTATGGTAACGTGATGGTTTTGGTCGGAGTTTCATGTGGCTGTTTCTGTGTGGTGGGAGAGACAGCTTGGCGGATAGTACGGTCAGAGTATCCGTTCATCCTGAGGGCCCGATGTACATGTCTTAATTCACCGGTCAGGTGGTGTTTGTCAGAAATGCCATGGGCTCTGTGGTATAGCGTTTTGATGAGAGAATTCTTTTGAGATGGGTGGTGGTGGGAATCCGGTTTCAAGTAGGAATCTGTGTGGGTGGCTTTCCTGTAGACAGAATGTCCCAAGGATCTGTCAGGCCTCCTCTCAAACAGAATATCCAAGAATGGTAGTTTACCGTCTTTCTCCACTTCCATGGTGAATCTGATGGATGGGTGTCTAGAATTGATGTGGTCCAAGAAGTGGTTCAATGCTGGGAGGCCATGTGGCCAGATGACAAAAGTGTAATCCACATACCTCTTCCACAGGGAAGGACGCAGGGTGGATGTCTGGATGGCGTCTGATTCAAACTTTTCCATGAACATGTTAGCTATAACTGGTGACAAAGGGGAGCCCATAGGGGTACCCTCATTCTGTTTGTAGAAGGTGCCATTCCAGGTAAAATAGGTGTTGGTGAGGCAATGTCTAACCAGCGCAGGTGCATCAGAATTCAATCCATGTTGGACCAAGTCCTCAATTATTGTTAGGGTGTCCGGTACTGGGACTTTGGTAAACAAAGATACTACATCAAAGCTGACGAGGATGTCATCAGGAGATAGTACCATGTCCTTAACCATAGAGACTAATTGGGTTGAGTTGAGTACTGCCGAAGAGGTCTTGCCTGTGAAGGGGAGCAGAGTATCTGATAGAAAACGGGCTAGTTTGTACGTAGGAGAGTTTATCGTCGACACAATGGGTCGTAGCGGGGTGCCTTCCTTATAGATTTTGGGAAGACCATAGAGTCTGGGAGGTTTTGCCGCCGATGGTTTTAGAGAGGGACGTTTGCTTGGTTCGATTAGGGAAGTCGAACTCGTGATGATACTGTTGGTTTTTGTCGTTAGGCTTTTAGTGGGATCGTTTTTTATTTTGGAGTAACTCCCAAATCAGGTTAGCTGATTTCTAAATTCAACCTATCTAAGAAGAAATTAGAGCCACACATCGCAAAGCTGGATGTTAACAAGACCGTGATTAATCAGAGTAACATCCCAATTTCTGACACTCTAAAAACGGTATTGGCCAAAGGACTAAATTTCGCCGTCACCCCTAAATATATACCAGTAGAGGATATGATTTCTCAGATTGATGTAGCCCTCAGAGGCATAGGACACATCCATGTGGATGTAGCAAGAGCTGAAATAGCTACTATTCTTAAGAATGCTAAGAAACCCACTAGTAACATCAGCAAAAATGAACGCTCTGAACTCGCGGACCTAAAAAAGAGAGATGATATAGTCATCCTCTCGGCAGACAAGGGCAATGCCACGGTCATCATGGATAAAGATTCATACAACAACAAAATCCTGGACCTTCTTAATGATGGGAGTTACTCCAAAATTAAAAACGATCCCACTAAAAGCCTAACGACGAAAACCAACAGTATCATCACGAGTTCGACTTCCCTAATCGAACCAAGCAAACGTCCCTCTCTAAAACCATTGGCGGCAAGACCTCCCAGACTCTATGGTCCATAAGGAAGGCACCCCGCTACGACCCATTGTGTCGACGATAACTCTCCTACGTACAAACTAGCCCGTTTTCTATCAGATACTCTGCTCCCCTTCACAGGCAAGACCTCTTCGGCAGTACTCAACTCAACCCAATTAGTCTCTATGGTTAAGGACATGGTACTATCACCTGATGACATCCTCGTCAGCTTTGATGTAGTATCTTTGTTTACCAAAGTCCCAGTACCGGACACCCTAACAATAATTGAGGACTTGGTCCAACATGGATTGAATTCTGATGCACCTGCGCTGGTTAGACATTGCCTCACCAACACCTATTTTACCTGGAATGGCACCTTCTACAAACAGAATGAGGGTACCCCTATGGGCTCCCCTTTGTCACCAGTTATAGCTAACATGTTCATGGAAAAGTTTGAATCAGACGCCATCCAGACATCCACCCTGCGTCCTTCCCTGTGGAAGAGGTATGTGGATTACACTTTTGTCATCTGGCCACATGGCCTCCCAGCATTGAACCACTTCTTGGACCACATCAATTCTAGACACCCATCCATCAGATTCACCATGGAAGTGGAGAAAGACGGTAAACTACCATTCTTGGATATTCTGTTTGAGAGGAGGCCTGACGGATCCTTGGGACATTCTGTCTACAGGAAAGCCACCCACACAGATTCCTACTTGAAACCGGATTCCCACCACCACCCATCTCAAAAGAATTCTCTCATCAAAACGCTATACCACAGAGCCCATGGCATTTCTGACAAACACCACCTGACCGGTGAATTAAGACATGTACATCGGGCCCTCAGGATGAACGGATACTCTGACCGTACTATCCGCCAAGCTGTCTCTCCCCCACACAGAAACAGCCACATGAAACTCCGACCAAAACCATCACGTTACCATACATAGCAGGCGTGACCAAAAAGATCTCCAAAATTCTAAACAAACATAAGATCCAAGTCCGATTCAGTACAGTGCATAAAATCCGTGATCTGATTCCATCTGTGAAAGATGTTGTTCCTGACTTACAGTATTCTGGAGTCTACAAATTGAGTTGCATTTGTGGTGATTGCTACATTGGAGAAACGAAACGTCATGTTTCTGATCGTGTCCGCAAGCACAAGTCAGATCTGAAACACGGCAGAACTGATTCTTCTGCCGTTGCCGATCATTGCTACAACTCGGTGGGCTCTCATGAAATTGTCTTTTCCGAGACCAAGGTTCTCTGCAAACCTCCCGGCTACCATCAAAGGTTTGTACACAAAGCCATACAAATATACAAACAGACATAATTTCAACCGTGATGATGGGTACAAACTTAGTAATCATTGGAAAGATGTTATCAACCACGCAAAAAAGACTTATTACACCTTTTTGGACCATCTTATCTGACAGGCACTTTTACTTTACTTTACCGAGTGTTAACATTCCCAGTTATTTTTTAACAGTACTCTCTTCATTGTTCAGCCAGCATTGGTATAAACATGGGCATTTTCGTTCTTTTGTCTATCATGTGTATCAGGCCTCCCCTCCCCCTCTCTGCCCAATGTGTTGAGCATGCTGTCTTGAGCCTCCTGCTTGAGCCCCGCCCCCCTCCCTCCCCACCCTTCAACTTGCTTATAAGGGATTACATCTTGAATCATTGCCTCACTTGATGCAGCTAATTCGGCTGTGACGGTCCCACCTGATGACGGTGACTTGTGTTGCCTAAAAAAAAAAACCTAAGAATATGAATCCTTGCAGTCACGAAAGCTTCAAATCTAGAATTCTCTGTAATGTGTTTGTGTGTGATATATTGTACTAGGGTGGCAAGATGTCAACTACCTCACATGGTATGCAGAATGTCGTGGGTTCGATTCCAACCCTGACGCATTTATAATTGCAGTTTACATGTTTTATTTTTTCTCTCTCTCCCTGTTGTGGCATTGATTTTCTCCACATTTTAGAAACATTCATTTTGAGAATTTTGCTGCAATACATTTCCATATTTTAACCCACTAAGTTGAGCTATCATTTGTGTCCAGGTCGATTCTGAAAAAGAGCTATGCAGCTCAGATGGCCTCACCTGGTAAAATAAAAATAGTGTACTGTGTTTGAGGGTTTTCCAATTTAATTTCTTACTTAGCAGTTAAAGATTATGTTTCAGGAGGGTCCTGCATTGGACTGTTTGACCACCACCAACTATATTTGAGTTTAGGTTTGGGAGAAAAACGGAAAACCCAGTGGAACACCAATGCCGACGGTGACGGCTGACGCCAGGATAGCGGCCACGGGCTCGAAGCGATGGCAACCCGGCTCTTGTCCCAAGAAAGGAATCCGCTCCCCGCTGCCCTCCACGGTGGCGCATCGCCGGCGGGGCTGCACGTTGAGCCCCAACTTTTCCAGGCGGTCGGTACCAGCAATACACTCGTGACATAACACGCTCGACACGTATAACTCCTGGTTACTCACCTGGTGTCCGAGGCGACCCTTAAGGGTGACCCTCCCCAGCAGTCCCATCCCACTTCCACTTGCAGTGTGCAGCGCACGATCCGGGGCCTGTCGGCGGCCCACTTCAACCCCGACCACGCTGCAATGTGTTGCACTCATGAGTGACATTACCGCCCCACGCGTCCAGCAGAATCCGGGTTTGCCGCCTGTTCACCTGCCCTTCCACGAGCCACGTGGCCCCCATTATTCCTGCCACCAGCTCCCGCAGCCAGTCACCCGCAGTCGCCGCATTCTGGGGTGTTGTTGTCAATATCTGCGTGGGGGTCATTCGTTACCATTATCATGACAGTTTATTTGTGTTGGGACCACGTGGATTGCACCCCTCTGTGGTCCCCTCTTTAGGGAGGCCTTGGTGTTTAACCCTGGTGCTTCTCTCGCGCGGGCGATCTTGGGACTGTCTCTCACGAGATGCCCCCATTGGTCGCATAGATAGCACGTACGGGGAAGGGCGGTGGCTCCATAAGAGGCCCCTTGCCCACTCCCCCTTACCCTCCCAGTGCGCATTTGTTCGAGTTCTGCCTCTTATTGAGATACTCGCCTGGTTAGCCCCCCGACCATGGAGCGTAGCCCTCCCACCTCGGACTGGACTATCTCCGCTGTAGACTGCAGCTTGGTAACATTCAGGTGTACTTGGGTCACCTCCCCACATACTTGGGTTACCTCCTCACGTACTTGGGTTACATGGCCTGTGATCTCCTATGCCGGTCTGTATCCCTGCCACCCATCCTGGGATTGTCTCACGGGGTCCTGGAGGCTCCCTCGTCCCCCCCCCTCACCGTTCTCGCGAGCTTCTCCTCTGGAAGAAGACTTGCAATGGTGTGCCTGTTCCAGCCGTCAGAATTGCGCACGCTCGCGAGCAAATCTCTCACACACGTGCGCGTGCTCGGCAAGGGTGTTACATGGGGGATATGGGCAGTTCGCATCTGGCTGCCACCAGGTTGTGCTTGTCAGATACTGCTGAACTTTCTCGGCGGCGAGGTCATCGATGATCTCGGCAGTGTATCCCAGGCGTCGCTCTGTGTTAGCAAGCGTGATTTATTTTAGTGTCCGCTCACTGAGATCTGAAGTGAGAAGTTCACATCGTGGTTATTGTTGTCGTGGTGGTAGTTGTTGTTTACCCAGGTAGAGCCTCGCTCCTTCTCTGTCTTGTAGGGAGGCCGCTTTGGATTGCACTACTCTTCGATTTCACATTAACATGCTAATTTATTACATTAACATCACTAGCCCCGGCCACTTCCTTATGATCCTTGGGCTACACCCATTTCAAACCTTTTACAACGGTCTGCCTCAGCAGACCATGCATTTTCTAGCAGAGTGTTTTTGTTTGCTTTCTGACCACAAGTATTGTGGGTAATGCACACATGATTCCTTATTTGGAATACAGTACAGTACTTATTTCAATTGTGATGTTTATTTTAGTTGCCGTTTACCTAACCCCATTATTTAGGTAATGCTTAAGTATAATTATGTATTTTGAGAAGCTCACAATGGCCCTATACAAAATTGCATTTCATACAGTAACAATGATACGCTAATCGATGCCTGGTTATAGTCAAGGGATCGTCCCCTGCTGGTCAACCATGTTACGCATGTTGATGATCTGGTCATGGCTACTCAATGATATTGAGTTGGAGAATCGTGTTCTATACCTGGAGAATTCCATGACGAAATGGGGCCTGCATATGTTCTACAAAAAGATCACCTCCCTGGGAAAATCTTGACTTAAAGCTTTCGTAACTGCAGGAATTCATATTCTTTGGGTCTTTCGGTTAAGTGACGTGACTTTACCGAAGACCCAAAGAATACCTCCCTGGTAATTTAATGTCATACAACCTGCACCTGCTCAGCTCTCCATGAATATCAGGTCGTTCTACACGTGGTGGAGGAGCTCCTATACCTGGTTAATGTTTCATGACCTTATTTGGCATCCAAAGTGTCACTTCAAATTAGTCTAGCAAGCATTTTTCATTAGGCTCTGTACACTATGTGGAAGCTGCCTGGACTTTTTACATACAAAGCTGTGAGTGTCCATCGCCAAGGTCTAGTCCATTGCAAAGGTCTTGTCAATAAAACAGGCAATAGTCTACATTACAGACTGCCAATACACTCACTGAGGTTAAGAACCAGGCTACATTTCTACATTATAGACTGCCAGTATGCTCACCGAGTTAAGAACCAGGCTACAGTCTACATTAGTCGTTTTTTTTCTTTCTATTCACTTATTTGTATTATTATTTATATCCTACGTGACTTTACCGAAATACCAAAGAATAATGAATTCCCCTATCACAAAAGTTTTAAGTCAAGATTTTCCCAGGAGGTGATCTTTTTGTAGAACATATGCAAGGCCCCATTTCGTCATGGAATTCAACAGGTACAGAACAAGATTTTATAAGAATGGCAACAGTCAGGAAATTAACAATGCACATATGCAGCTTAAGTTAGATCTGTTCATCCTCGGCATTCAAGCTCATCTGAGCCTGGCTTCAGACCTTTAAGTTGCAAATGAACATTAATTTATACATTTCTGCATAATACAAATAGTATCAACAGCCTTTGCTATGTTAGCTATTTTTCTTAAATAAATATTCCTGTCATAGCTAGACACCGAAATTGTGTGCTTGGAGTTTTTGGTAAATATTCATTTTGAGACACTTGGGTGTCCAGTCATATTTATGACCAGTCTGCCCTCTCATTGTGTGCCTTAGCATCCCGTGTGATGAATTAGGGAATCTCTTCACTAGTTCATGAAAATATGAAATATGTATAGATGTGTAAGTCATGTGTGACTGTAAATATGCATTTCCTCTGTGCCTCAATACCACGGAGATGGCGTGGATATGTTTTCTGTCTGCACTGATGCTCGCTCTGCGAGTTGGTCTGATGGAGCAAGCCTCAGCGCAGCTCGTACAAGAATGAAACAATGCGATCAGAATGCAAACAGCATGGATCGTACTGGAAACTGTGACACAGGCACCAGAGAACACACACAGGAGAGAAAACCCTTCAAAGTGCACTGTGTGTGGGAAGGCGTTTGCACAGTCATCAACTCTTCAGACCCACCAGAGAACACACACAGGAGAGAAACCTTTTAAGTGCAGTGTGTGTAAAAAGGTGTTTGCACGGTCATCCATTCTTAAATCACACCAGAGAACACACAAGAGAGAAATCTTTTAAGTGCACTCTGTGGGGAAGGCGTTTGCATTGTCATCAAATCTTAAGATCCACCAGAGAACACACACAGGAGAGAAACCTTTTAAGTGCACTGTGTGTGAGAAGGCGTTTGCACAGTCATCAAATCTTAAGACCCACCAGAGAACACACACAGGAGATAAGCCCTTCAAGTGCAGTGTGTGGGAAGGCATTTTTTTATTCATCTACTCTTAAACAACACCAGAGATCACACACAGGAAAGAAACCTTTCAAGTGCACTGTGTGTAGAAGGCGTTTGCACAGTCACCACATCTTCAAAGACACCAGAGAACACACACAGGAGAGAAACATTTCAAGTGCATTGTGTGTGGGAAGGTGTTTGCAGAGTCATCAAATCTTCAAAGACACCAGAGAACACACACAGGAGAGAAACCCTTCAAGTGCACTGTGTGTGAGAAGGCATTTTCAAGGTCGTCATATCTTCAGACCCACCAGAGAACACACACAGGAGATAACCCCTTCAAGTGCAGTGTGTGTGGGAAGGCATTTTTTTATTCATCTACTCTTAAACAACACCAGAGAACACACACAGGAGAGAAACCTTTTAAGTGCACTTTGTGTGGGAAGGTGTTTGCAATGTCATCAAATCTTAAGACCCACCAGAAAACACACACAGGAGAGAAACCTTTTAAGTGCACTCTGTGTGGGAAGGCGTTTGCAAGTCATCAACTCTTCAGACCCACCAGAGAATACACACAGGAGATAAACCCTTCAAGTGCAGTGTGTGTGAGAAGGCGTTTTCAGATTCATCTGCTCTTCGACGACACCAGAGAACACACACAGGAGATAAACCCTTCAAGTGCAGTGTGTGTGAGAAGGCGTTTTCAGATTCATCTGCTCTTCGACGACACCAGAGAACACACACAGGAGATAAACCCTTCAAGTGCAGTGTGTGTGGGAAGACATTTTTAGATTCATCTACTCTTAAACAACACCAGAGAACACACAGGAGAGAAACTCTTCAATTGCAGTGTTTGTGGGAAAGCGTTTGCACAGTCATCAAATCTTAAAAAACACCAGAGAACACACAAGCATCAGAAAATCCACAAGAAGTGTAATCTGAAATCAGCTTGTGAAAGTCAAAGTGCTGCAATGACCCCATTGTTCATGAAACAAGAACCAGAAGACAATCCCAGCCTGGACACTTTGAAAGGTATCAAGGTGAAATATGAAGAGGCGAAAGTGAAATGTGAAGAAGTAACAGTGAAGAGCGTAGAAGTGAAGGTTAAATTTGAAGATTATTCAACTCCAAAATCGGACCTTCACATAGATGGAGGCAGTGTGAAACAGGAACTAAATTCTGACTGTGAGGCAGAGCGAGGCAACTCCCATGAGTTTGTGGATGTGGAGGTGTGGGTGGACTTCTTAGACAATACAAAGTCAAATGGAGACCAGGTAGATGTGCAAGCTTCAGACAATTAAGCTCCAATGGATGCACCTTTGTCACAGGCCTTTCTAATGAATATAATGTGAAGTTGAACACTCAATTTCTAGGTTCAAACTGCAGTGTAAGCGTGGCCAGTATTTGTGAACCTGTGGGTTGGGGCGATCTCTAACCAGGAGTGACTCAAGTGTTTTGTATCATATCTCATCTTAGACACTCGATGGGTGCCCATTATGGGCATCTGCCCCTGTGTGCCACGTGGATATGAGTTTGTAAGTCGGGGGAGATGATTGATATGCCAGTCGGATTTGAACCTTGAACCTCTGCAATAAATAGAGAATGTACTACTACTTGGCTTCCCTCTGAGAGTGCTGCACATATAGGCCTCATCTCGGCAGAGATCTACTTGTAAATACGTTGCAACGTGACGCAGTACATTCAGTATAGGAATAAAATGTTGCCAATGTGCCCTTTGATTATTTTGAATCATAATTGAAGAATACCCTGCTGATTTTGTACGTACATACAACATTTTGTGTATTAATGTCAAACATGGAATATGTGCTGTCGGACAAAGTATCTTGTTTGGTGGTAACCTGTACAAAAACTCACGTGAGAGCTGTTATTTTTTGTGATACGAGTCAAAGGGTATTTTGTGAATCAGGACGCATCTGACTGGGGCAACTCATTGTCTTTGAAATCGGGAGCATAGTCGGATCATTCATCAGTTAAGGTATGCCACTTAATAAGTTACGTATAGGAGATACATTCTCCACAAGAACACTAATTAGCAATTTTGTATTACGTATACATTTTGTCGAACTGAGACTTGAAATGGACCTTGCCGATGAACATCAGTTGAAGCAAGCCGGACTGTTGAGACATTGTACACCAAAACCAGTCCACAGGTGGCTTGTACTGAACCACGTGTAGTGCCATAAGAAAGGGGGGCTGCTGGGGGCTCTAGGATCCTAGGCAGATAAGCCCTCGGCGCGAGGCGCTAGGATCCCAGGCACCCCAAACAGTTGAGCCCTTTGGCGCCACCAACGGGGGGGCTGTGCGTGCTCTGTGGGATATCTGGGGGCGCACACAACCCCACCCCTCGTTCGTTGGGGACGAGGCATAAAAGGGCAGCTCCCTGGCCGATCGGGGCCAGTTGCAGCTCAAGACCCAAGATCAGCCAGCTTAGTACCCTGGACCCCCTCGTCCCGCTTGTCCTTGTATGGGCCGGGACGTTGTGAGGGCCAGTGGTGGGACTCTGGGACTCCCGGCTCTACGTCCTTGTAAGGGCGAGTTCCGAGGAAGCCAGAGTCCAGACCCGCACCTTGGCTGGGTCGGGTCAATTAGCCTCCCCTAGGGTAATTGCAGCCGGAGGACCCCAGAGCGTAGCCAGAGTAGTGTATCTAGGCTGTAACAGAGTATCAGGACTGTTTGGAGTGTTGTATTGTAATAAAGAAGATACCATCTACAAGTGTCGTCCGGAACCCATTACACATGCATTCCTAAAAGGCCGTGGTATTTATAGTTTGTGTAAAACATCTTCTTTGTTCGTGGAGAGAACGTTGAATGAAAGGATGTCTGCCGATCTGTTTTTCTCAAGGAGGTACTTTAAAGAGCACATTTGAAGGCATCGTGGATTTTTGTTACAGATTTGTATTCTAGCCTAGGTTTTATGAATTTTAAATTCTATTCAATAAAACTTTAGATATATCTGTCTGCATTGATATCCCACCTTGTTTACCACATGTTTACCTAAATATGTAGACGCTCCCTCTGAAGACGTCACCTCAAATTAACGAGTGGGTTACGTCAGGGCCTCCCCCTCTCTCTGCTGTGATGTCACCAAGAGCAGAACTCGTCTCCACGGAATCTAACGACTGCACTGTCTTGGAATGCATTTACACAGTAATCAATCTTCACAACTGCCAGGGAAACACACATTAAAAACCACTTAATGTACAACTTGGAAGGCCATTTTGAATTGTCTTGAAAACTGAAACACGTGTAAGGAGGTCTTCAAGGAGCATGGTCTGAGATTGACGTGTGAAATTTGAAGTTCCATAAGCCGATCGTTTGTAGGATTGCAAGGACCCAATAAAGAGGGCAGCTGGGAAACGTCACCATTTCGTGAAGGTGGACCTGTGAAGGCTCTAGGTTTGACTTCCAGGTCACTAATGGAGCCCGAGACAAAGTCACAATCCATTGTGGGATGTGAGTTTTGGTAGGACTTTTTCGGACAAGGTCGAGTAAGAAGCAGACAGCATGTGTGACCATAGTGTTGGGTAGGCCTGTAACCAAAGCCCTGAGACACGGTTTTCCCAATGTATTATTTCAATAGTGTTAATTTTTTAGTTGATTGGAATACAGTACGTATTTCAATTGTGATGTAAATTTTAGTTGACGTTTACCTAACGCCATTACTTGGGTAAAGGGTTAAGTATTGAATATCGCGTTTTTAGCTGTCGCGTGGCATTTCCAAGAACGTAACCTACGATATTCAAGGGGCGGCTGTATTTTCTGTCGATCGAGTACGCAGGCCTATGGTACCCTAAAATAGGCTTGGTGCTTTGGGTTCCTTGATTTTCGACTCGATCTCTGCCTCTGCTCACATTCGTTGAGGATTTTTATGATTTTGGGCCAGGCCCATCTAAAGCTGCGTGACCAGGAGTTGGAACCATTTCCTGTTCAACTCCGGCTTGTGACAGAAATTCACTCTGGCCCAATGCAATTAATTTGTATGTGAGGTTACACCTGGATATAATATGGGCTCTGCCGGCCTCAGCCCGCAACTAATGGGGGAGTCGAGTTAGGGCGTGGCCCTGGAGCCGTACATTAGCTTCGGGAAAGTTTCCAGGGGTGTGGCTGAGGATTGGCTGCGGGGCATCACGTGGGCCAGGGATTTAAAGGAGCGGAGAAGCCACGTGGCTGGTGCCGGTGGTCCGGAGCCTGCCACGTGGCGGGCCGCCGCAGTCTCTCTCTCACGCTGTCAGCCAACAGCGTGAAGGAGCAAGGGAACTGGAGGAACGAATGTGGTGGAAGCTGTGAACGAAACTGAATAAAGAATTCTCAATTGCACGTCTCAACGGGGTTTAGTACACATTACATAGCATGTTCATGAATTACGTAGTTTGAGGAGCTCACAATGGCCGTATAAATAAATTGCATTCGTCGCGGTTAAAAAATATATGCTTATCGATGACTGGTTTATAGTTGAAGGGATTATACTGGTAGGAACGAAGTGAACCAGCCTACAATAGATTATATCGTCCTCCGTCCGATTCCGATTACGTGTAGCAACCATCGCCCCCTACTGCAAAACACTTGGCAGGACCCTACAAAAACCTTTAGACTCAGTGAGGCTTTCCTGGCTAAACAAGTGTAACATTCCCTTATAATTACCTGAGATAGTTTAAAATTAACCTCACAGCGGCCTAAAGCCATACAGCTAGGCCTAAGCCTAGAACTAGGCCTCAAACTCTCCCTTCGTATCCGTCCCCCGCCATTTTATTTTATTATAGCCATTCATTTGTTCGTTCCTACCAGCCACCCCGCAGGGACCTGTTTCCCCTGCTGGTCAGCCCTGTTGCATCTGCTGATGATCTGGTAAGGCTATCTCAATGAGAATGGCTGGCTGAGGTGTCAGGCTATGTGCACTGGGTAGACCCAGGTGCCATGGGTCGACTGACTCGTTGACTGGCCGATGCAACACATCTGTACCCCCGACTGTGCACAACACCAGTGTACACACACACACACAGTTTGTACACACACAGTGTACACACACAGTGTACACGCACAGAGTACACACACACAGTGTACACACACACAGTGTACCGCACAGGGTACACACACCACAGTTTGTACACACAGTGTACACACACACAGTGTACACACACACAGTGTACACACACACAGTGTACACCACACAGGTACACACCAGGGTACACGCGCACAGGGTACACGCGCACAGCGTACACGCGCACAGTGACGTCACCGCTCATTAACTCGTCGGCGTGAGACGCCAGGGGAAAAGCTGTTCCCCCGCTAGTGACGTCATGCTTCACCAAGATATTCACTTCCCACCCCCTCCACCGCGCTTTTGACTGGCGGTTCATTAACATAATTTATTCATGAAAACCGTCGCTATTTCATTGCGACGGGTTTCAGCAGCCAAGCACCAATCACTCCACATGGGCCCGGCTCATTAACATAATTTATTCAATTACACCGCTGCCTTGTTGGGGAGGTGATTGTGTGATGAACTCCGCTAGTGACGTCAGTGTCACCATCCTGCTGCCGCGTGACGTCACCGATATATCCGGAAGCTGTTGCCACCGCGCGCGCGCTCACTGAGATCCGAGGTGAGAAGTTCACATCGTGGTGGTTGTTGTTGTTTAACTCAGGCAGAGCCTTGCTCCGTCTCTCTCTTCGTAGGGATATCAATTGAGTAGCAGCGAGTAGGAATCGATGTCCAGGTTGGAACATTACAATGCGGGGTCTGCTTAAGTTTAATTTGTCTTCATCTGGCTCACTACTTTTACATTTTTTTAAAAATTATTTTACAGTTTTTTTCTCTTACCAGGCCAAGCCCACTTCAGCTGCTATACCGCTCTTGTTTTCAGAAGCGACCTGCCCACAACAAAGTGGCTTATCAACGTGTGGAAATGTCTGTCGGTCAAATACTCTAAACGCGTGGTGATGTTGACTCTAAATGTGGAGGGGAAAACCCTGAGGATCCGGAGGAAAATCCACGCGACCACGGGGAGAGAGACACGCAAATTCCAAATATCCTTAATACAGGTTTGTTTGGGTTAGGTCGCGTAAAAATAAAAATGTGTCGGTAAACCCGACAGCCAATTAGAAAGGGGGTTGTCACATAAACAGCACGTGGCCAATTCGTCACTATTGCAGCACTACACCGGTTGTGTGTTGGAGAGCCAAGCCACAACATTTACAATCTGAGTACGACGTTTCGCCAGTAATTACAACCAGCTTCAGCAGGCGACAACCAAAATGCTGTGGCTTGGCTGTGTGGAAATATAAATCGGCTCACTGGGATTATAGCTCAGCATGCTAAGCGTTGCACTACCGCACAAACATCATTGAAAGTATATTGATCAAAACATGAGTAATGTCTTGCCATGCTGGCTTTGTTAGAATAATTGATTCTGACAATGAAGTCGGTAAATGTGTTTTTTGTAACGGTTCTTCGGTTGTTGTTATAAAATCGCAGGGCTTGTTGTTTAATAATTAGAGCAGCTTTTAAATCGTTGCCCTTGGAGAGTTTCAGGATAGACATTGTTGGATGTATTCCCATCTGATGGGTTTAATTGAATGAAGCTTAAATTTGGCATACATGTCGACAGCAAATTGGTGAAAGCGCTCTTTTCATCTCAAGAAGATATTGAAGCCGCCGTTTCATACCATGATCCTGAAGGCAAAGACCTCCATGGCGGAAATCGTATGTTTTTTTGGCAAGCCTGTTGCTGGGTCAGTTTTGGCGGAGTAGGAAATGGTAGCCATCATCACCTGCAGGGTTTGCATCTTGGTGTTGATGACATTGTTGCAATGTGTTGTCAGACATGCAAGGAGATCTGTGAGAACAAATATAGCAGTGCAGTGGAGACACTATGTTATGGTGAGTGTGTGGAATTGTAGTAGATGAAATGTCAAAATGAGTTTGCATGTGTGGCAGACCGAAAGTATTGAGAATGCCCCGGACTTTAACACATGGCAAGAGAAGGCGAGGGCGGGAGGTGAGGAGCGGGGGGGGGGGTATAGGTGTTGAAGGTGAGAAGGTAAGCAAACAATTGTGCCAAAAACACACTAACTCACCCGTGAGTGTGCGTGGAAAGTTTGGGGTGTGTTGGCGCAATTTGGTTCACTAAAAATCTACACAAGTGCAAGTCTGCTTTATCTTCATAGATTTATACTATACAATGTTTCGTCTTGGAATACTTTTGTATACGGTGTCTTCTTTATTTCAATTGTATAGTTTATTTGGAATACAGTACAGTACTTCATTCAATTGTAAAATTTAGTTGACGTTTACTTAACGTCATTACTTAGGTAAGGCTTAAGTATTGAATGTCGCGCTTTTAGCTTTCGAGCGGCAATTTCCAAGAATGTAACATCCATGGTAACCTAGGGGCTGCTGTATTTTCGGTCTATTGACTACAGCAGAGGCTTATGGATTTTCAACATAAACTAAATCTCTGCATTCTTAATTAAATTAAGGCCTATAGTACTATTAAGAGGCTTGGGGATTTGGGTTGTTATTTGTATTCATATCTATGCCTCTGCTCACATTTGAGGATTTGTTTGATTTTGGGCAAGATGGTCTAACGCTGCGTGACCAGGATTCCGAGCCATAACCTGTTCACATGGCTTGTGACAGAAATTCACTCTGGCCCCATGCATTACATTACATAGCATATTCAATTACTATGTAGTTTGAGAAGCTCCCAATAGTCATATACAAACCATTGCATTTGTTGCGGTTACAATGATACGCTAATCAATGCCTGGTTATAGTTAAAATATCGTTCCCTGCCTGGTCAACCATGTTTCATCTGCTGATTATTTGGTAATGGCTACTCAGTGAGATGGAATTAGGGAATCTTGTTCTGTGCCTTGATAATTTCATCATGAAATGGGGCCTTGCAAATGTTTCACAAAAAATAAATGACATACAACACTGCACCTGCTCAACTCTACGTGAATAATCAGGCAGTTCTACAAGTGTTGGAGGAGCTTCCATACCGGGTTGATGTGTTCACGACCAGCTCTGGTTTGGCAGCCAAAGTCTCATTTAAAATTAGTCGAGCAGCATTCTTTCATTAGACTTTGTAACACTGTGTGGAAGGTGCCTGGACTTTTGCTCCATACAAAGCTTTGAGTGTCCATCGCCAATGTCTAGTCCATCTGAGACCATCCCTCTCCCTGCCATACTGGCATCGCACCCGCCTCTCACCCTTCATCCTGTGGATGTTCGACGCACGGGATGGCACCACTTAGCCAATTCGAGTTGGCCTTAGTGAGTTACGTGGGTCACACAGCCACGAGGCGCTTGTTTGTGAACACAACCCCTGGGCCTGGCTCTATGGGTGATATCAATATAGATTATAAGTAGAATGCTCCCCAATAGACTCCCCCTGGAACTCTACCAGACACGTCCCACTGGGCGAAGACTCCGGAGGCTGGCCCAAGACTATAGTCGCTTCGGCTGGCCTGGGAACACTTTGGAATTCCTCCAGGATGAGCTAGAGCAGGGTGGGCAAACTTTTGACTCGCGGGCCACAATGAGTTCTAAAATTTGACAGAGGGGCCGGCCAGGAACAGGTGGATGGGTGGTTTGTGTGAACTAATATAAATGACAGTAAAATCATTACATGAAAGGATTTGGCCTTTAACAGGTAGCAAAGCATTTATTTGCAAGGCAATTTAACAAATTGCACAAACATGAACAATACAAAAACAATGTCGTAACGTGACTGATCAAACATCATGAAAACATCTGAGGCCTGCGCCAAACCAATTACCTCACTGAACTTCTTTATTATCTACATTAACAGTTAGAGCAGCCACGCAGGCTGTGTCCTCGGAGATTTGGCTCCAACCTCGCTGCAGCAACACATCATCACTTTCAGTTTCAGTGGGAACTTTTGTTGATCTCCCATTTTTGGCAGTGCATCCTAGTCTGGAGTTATTTTGGTTGTGGCAATTCTCAGGATAGATCTGAGGTGTTGATCCGTTAACTATGATCTGTGACGGGCTTTGGTTGGCGTTCATGACGCTGAATGTCTGCTCACACACATAAGTCGAGCCAAACAAAGTCAGTATCTTCTGTGCAGTCCTCCGGAGGTTTGGAAACGTGGCTCTGTTAAGTGAAGCATACAAGTCATTCAGTTTAACAGAGTTGAACTTCTCCTTTAGGACGGAGTCAGACTGAAGATCTATCAGTTCCAACTGCAGCTCATGTGGTGCTGTTTCAGGGTCTTGTGACAGGGGACAGGACACCAGCTGAAGTGGCTGTTCAATGTTTTAGAAATCAGAGAACCTACGGCAGAATTCTCCGTGCAGGTCCTCAAGTGATTTGCTGTATTTTTTTGCGTTCGCGGTGCCTCCTCCTGCATGGCAAGTGTGGGGAAATGAGCAAAAGATTTTTTGTTCGCAATTTGTCCGGAGAACAAGTGAGCTTGAATTTGAAGGCTTTCACATGTTTGTACATGTCGTGAACAAACTGATCTTTCCCCTGCAGTTTCACATTCAGCTCATTCATGTGTGAAAATATGTCCACAGCAAACACAAAGTCACTAAGCCAGTTCTTGTCGCTTAGCTCAGGGAATTCGTCAGATTTCCCCATCAACTCCAAAAATGCGATGATGTCCTCTTTCAGCTCCCACACTCGTTGTAACACTTTCCCTAAACTTAACCAGTGGACACGAGAGTGGTACAGCAAGTCCTGATGATCCGCATCAGTTTCCTCCAGGAAGGTATAAACTGACGGGTGCTGAAGTCCCCTTGCTCGTATACAGTTCACAGTTTTACGACTGGATTCACGACATGATTAAGCTGCAATACAGACTTACACAGGGATTCCTGATGGATGATGCAGTGAAGGAAAATAAGATCCTGGACGGAGTTTTCCTCTTTCACTTTATCCTGGATTCTTTTCAGCAGCCCAACATTTTTTCCAGTTAAATTTGGCGATCCATCCGTTGTGACAATGACAAGTTTACTCCAAGGTAGCTTCATTCTTTCGATGACAGCAGATATCTGGTTATACAAGTCCTCTCCCCGCGTTGTTGCTTTCAGGGACTCCATGGTCAAAAACTCTTCTGTTATCGCAAAACTGTCGTCAATCCCTCGGATAAAAATGATGAGCTGAGCAGTGTCTTTTATGTCCGTACTTTCATCCAGTGCTAGTGAATATAATTCAAAGGAATCAGACTTTTTGTTTAATTGACTGGCTATATTTTCATCAATCAGTTCCACACGCGAATCACAGTCCTGCGTGATAAACTGACTTTTTCAAATTTTCTTTTGATCTCCGGACACAATATGTCTGCTGTCTGTACCATGCATTCTTTTACAAACTTGCCTTCGGAGAAAGTTTTAATGAGTGGTAATGTTGGTGAGAGAAGGTTTTAACGAAAATTTAAATCGAAGTGAAGAAGTAAATTATTGAAAAGTTTGTATAATTAATGATTTTTCAAACTTTAATTATGTTTTCTGTGCTTAAAACTCTTTAACAAAAAACTGGGGTCTAGAACGGACTCGTGAAATTCGGAGAGAACTCGGAGTTAAGTTGTGTTTGTTTGTTGAATTACGCAAAGCGTAACAGTTATGTATATAACTTTTGTTATATAAAATTTCTAGTAAGATATTAATTTTGTGAGTGTAGTCATACCCCTCCCCCCTCATTCAAGCCGTAATTAGATAGCGAAAGCGCCGAGTACGTAAAATCGCTAACATAAGAACCCGTTAATCTCTTCTCGCATCATTCATACGATGATGCGGTGAAGTAAACGTTCATATGATATTACGGTGAATGCTTCCAAAAACAATACTGTACCCAAATATTACTGTTACTTACTTTCAATAGAAACATGAATTGCTCATACGAATATTCTCTCTCTCAGAATCGACCGACTGATGTAGCAGACGAAACATCATCTTGTTGAACGATTCTAAACCTTGATGCGTCAATGTTAGTTTTCTCTGTTCAAGGTTTTCTCAGTGTTATTAAATGTTTTTACATTTAGTTTACTATTACACTGAATTCTATGGCGTAATTAACTATTTTGTGCTTAATAATCTTAAAAAAACTATTTAAATACAGTTCGTAGGAGTCTGGAACGGATTAATCGTATTTACATACAATCCAATGGGGAAACTAGGTTCGAGTCACGACCAAATCGGGTTGCGACCAAAGTTATGGAACTAATTATGGTCGTAACCAGAGGTTCTACTTTACACCACACTCCCGGTCAAAGTGCTCTATCTAATGGGGAAATGGGGGCATTACAGGAGGAAGGTAAAATTTAATTTAATAATAATATTGGACAAGTTCGGCGGGCCGGATTTAAAAGCCCAATGGGCCGTATACGGCCCAGGGGCCGTACTTTGCCCATGTCTGAGCTAGAGTCTGTCGCCAGGGAAAGAGAGACCTGGACCACCCTACTCAGCATGCTGCCACCACGACCCTCACCAGGACAAGCGTTTTCAGAAACTAACGAACACAGCTGTGATTCTTCTAGTTTTACACGGGCCCGCTCACATCATGAAGGTCCTTAATGATCGTGAGCAGAGGGTCAGGGACTCCGAAATCACGAAGAACAACCCAGAGCCCAGGCCTACTAATGGTATCATAGGCCTTGACCAGGTCAATAAAGCAGAGATGTAGGTCTAGTTGGAATTCCCTACACCTCTGCTGTAGCAGACTGACAGAAAATATGGCATCTGTGCAGGACCGCCCTTTCCTGAAACCGCATTGGGGCTCTGCAAGCCTCTCCTCGGCGTGCCTAGCAAGGCGATGTTGAATAATCCTTGCCAGGACCTTCCCTGGCACACTGAGGAGTGAGATGCCCCTGTAGTTGTTACAGTCTGTGCGGTCCCCCTTCTTAAAGAGGGGGACCACTAGGGTATCCTTCCAGTCCTGCGGAACCCATTCAGTGGTCCAGACTGTTGTTATGATGTCATGTACAGTGAGGGAAAAAAGTATTTGATCCCCTGTTGATTTTGTACGTTTGCCACTGACAAGAAATGATCAGTCTATAGTTTTAATGGTAGGTTTATTTGAACAATGAGAGACAGAATAACAACAACAAAATCCAGAAAAACGCATGACCCCCCTCTCAATCAGAAAGATTTCTGGCTCCCAGGTGTTTTTTATACAGGTAACAAGCTGAGATAAGGAGCACACTCTGAAAGGGAGTGCTCCTAATCTCAGCTTGTTACCTGTATAAAAGACACCTGTTCACAGAAGCAATCAATCAGATTCCAAACTCTCCACCATGGCCAAGACCAAAGAGCTCTCCAAGGATGTCAGGGACAAGATTGTAGACCTACACAAGGCTGGAATGGGCTACAAGACCATCGCCAAGCAGCTTGGTGAGAAGGTGACAACAGTTGGTGCGATTATTTGCAAATGGAAGAAACACAAAATAACTGTCAATCTCCCTCGGCCTGGGGCTCCATGCAAGATCTCACCTCGTGGAGTTGCAATGATCATGAGAACGGTGAGGAATCAGCCCAGAACTACACGGGATCTTGTCAATGATCTCAAGGCAGCTGGGACCACAATCACCAATAAAACAGTTGGTAACACACTATGCCGTGAAGGACTTAAATCCTGCAGCACCCGCAAGGTCCCCCTGCTCAAGAAAGCACATATACATGCCCGTCTGAAGTTTGCCAATGAACATCTGAATGATTCAGAGGACAACTGCGTGAAAGTGTTGTGGTCAGATGAGACCAAAATGGAGCTCTTTGGCATCAACTCGCCGTGTTTGGAGGAGGAGGAATGCTGCCTATGACCCCAAGAACACCATCCCCACGGTCAAATATGGAGGTGGAAACATTATGCTTTGGGGGTGTTTTTCTGCTAAGGGGACAGGACAACTTCACCGCATCAAAGGGACGATGGACGGGGCCATGTACCGTCAAATCTTGGGTGAGAACCTCCTTCCCTCAGCCAGGGCATTGAAAATGGGTCGTGGATGGGTATTCCAGCATGACAATGACCCAAAACACACAACCAAGGCAACAAAGGAGTGGCTCAAGAAGAAGCATATTAAGGTCCTGGAGTGGCCTAGCCAGTCTCCAGACCTTAATCCCATAGAAAATCTGTGGAGGGAGCTGAAGGTTCGAGTTGCCAAACGTCAGCCTCGAAACCTTAATGACTTGGAGAAGATCTGCAAAGAGGAGTGGGACAAAATCCCTCCTGAAATGTGTGCAAACCTGGTGGCCAACTACAAGAAACGTCTGACCTCTGTGATTGCCAACAAGGGTTTTGCCACCAAGTACTAAGTCATGTTTTGAGAGGGGTCAAATACTTATTTCCCTCATTAAAATGCAAATCAATTTATAACATTTTTGACATGCGTTTTTCTGGATTTTGTTGTTATTCTGTCTATTACTGTTTAAATAAACCTACCATTAAAATTATAGACTGATCATTTCTTCGTCAGTGGGCAAACGTACAAAATCAGCAGGGGACCAAATACTTTTTCCCTCACTGTATGCAGCTGAAGTTAGATCTATTCATCCGAGCATTCAAGCAAATCTGAGCCTGGCTTCCACCTCGAAGTTTCGATTGAACATTAATTTATGATTTCTGCATAATACAAATAGTATTATTTTCAAGACACTTTGTTATTAGCTGAATTTTTCTTAAATATTCCTTTCATAGCTAGACAGCCGAAATTGTGTGCTTGAGTTTTGGGTAAAGATTCATTTTGAAGATACTAGAGCATCCAGGCATATTTATGACCATTTGCCCTCTCATTGTGTGTCTTAACAACCCGCGTGATGAATTGGGGAATTATTTTCACTATATCATTAATATGAATAAGTATAGATGTGTAAGTCATGTGTGACTGTGTATATATGCATTCCTCTGTGCCTTGATACTGACGTAGATGGTTTGGATATGTTTTTCTGTCTGCAGCTGACGCTTTCTCTGACTCTTCCTCTGCAGAATTGGTCTGATGGAGCAAAGGGACTCGGCGCAGCTCGGTACAAGAAGGAAACAATGCGACCAGTATGCAGACAGCACGGATCGTACTGGAAGTTTGACACAACACCAGAGAACTCACACAGGAGAGAACCCCTTCAAGTGCAGTGTGTGTGAGAAGGCATTTGCAACGTTATCAAATGTTAAGCGCCACCAGAGAACACACAGGAGATAAACCCTTCAAGTGCACTGTGTGTGAGAAGGCATTTGCAACGTTATCAAATCTTCAGAGCCACCAGAGAACGCACACGGGAGCTAAACCCTTCAAGTGCACTCTGTGTGAGAAGACATTTGCACGGTCATCACATCTTCACGACCACGAAAGAACACACACAGGACAGAAACCCTTCAGGTGCACTATGTGTGAGAAGGCATTTGCACAGTCATCACATCTTCAGAGCCACCAGAGAACACACACAGGAGAGAAACCCTTCAAGTGCACTGTGTGTGGGAAGGCATTTGCACAGTCATCACATCTTCAGAGCCACCAGAGAACACACACAGAGAAACCCTTCAATTGCACTCTGTGCAGGAAGGCGTTTGCACTGTCATCACATCTTCAAAGACACCAGAGAACACACAGGCATCAGAAGATCCCCAAGAAGCGAGTCTGAAATCGGCTTGTGTCAGTCCAAGTGCTGCAATGAGCCCATCCCTGCTGAAAAAAGAACCAGAATTTAATTCCAGCTTGGACGCAATAAAATGTCAAGGTGGATTTTGAAGTGGTGAAATGTGAAGAAGTGATGGTGAAGAGCGAAGAAGCGATGGTAAAATGTGAAGATGAAGATTCAACTCCAAAATCGGACCTTTACATCGATGGAGGCAACGTGAAGCAGGAGGAGAATTCTGACTGTGAGGCAGAGCGAGGCAACTCCCAGGAGTTTGTGGAAGTGGAGGTGTGGGTGGACTTCTTAGACAATACAAAGTCAAATGGAGACCCGGTAGATGTGTAAGCTTGAGACAATGAAGCTCCAATAGATGCACCTTTGTCACAGGCCTTTAATTAAAATAACGTGAAGTTGCACACTAAATTCCTAGGTTCAACCTGCAGAGTAAGAGCAGCCAGTATTTGCGAACCTGTGGGTTGGGTAGATCTCTAACCAGGAGCCAATAATCTCCGAAGCATTCTCTGTTATACTATGTTATAATAATTTTAGCATTTATGGTGCTTGCTTAATTGCCTCAGCAACTCAGTTGTTTTGTATCATCTCATCACAAACACTCGAAGAGCATGTTGTATATATGTCTTTTCCATAAAATTAATATGAGTGATTTTTTTGTAATAATTTTGATCGGGATGTAGCGCTGTGGCATGGAAAGGGTGAGTCTCCCCCCTGCCTCCTGCCTTGCCACGCAAAAGACAGCTGGAGGATAATTACTCATAAGCCTGTTTGGGAAGTCATAAAATGTAATAAAAATGGCAAACCCAAGGGGGGGGGGATAATGAGATTCTGCGGGAAGTCCCTAGTTGACTTCAAGAGAAGGCCGCCATAAAGGAAAAACCCCACAATAAAACAAAAGACGAAAACAGCAGTGGTCATGAACCTCCCTTGGACAGCGAAATTCACCCAAGGGCAGTTAATCATTACGAGTTAACTGGGGTTTTTAAAAATACAACAGTAAGGTTTTAAGCTTAGCTATATCTTCAACCTCAGGATATCAAAATATAACTTGAGAATAAGAAGCACGGATCCCTGGCAATACAGACTGGGAACAAATGTTAATTAAACCCTCGTAATATCCTTGGTAACAACTATGGTATACCACAAATCTTGGTTAAGCATAAACCAAGTAATTATGAAAGTATTAGACCTAGGGTCATTCGGAAGAGATAATGCGAAATATGTCAATCAAACGACTAAGATAATATGTATTCCACGGGATCAGAGCCTCGCCCAACCGCCTTTGTCTTCCAGTAGCTAACAGAGTACATGGTCAGTTTAACACGTAGGCTTTCGCGACCAATATTAGTCAAATGTGTCGTAACCCTCCACCATCCGACACTGACAAACAGTAAAAAAAATATGTCGCGTTTTTTACCAAGACAAATAGTTCACTACTTTAGCCCACCACCGGTGTGTTGAGTGATTCAACATCATTTAAAATTTTTAGTACAACATTTCGCTGGTAATTACATCCAGCATCATCGGGCAATTTGCCAGAATGGTGAGGCCCTCCACTCGCTCCCGGTCTTAAATGGAGCAACAGGGTGATGTCATCTTTTAGCTCAATCTGGTGCAGTGATTCGAGACAGGGAGGGTATTGTAATTATATAATTGACTAGCTTTACTACCTGGCTTCGCCCGGGACTTGGATTCACTACGCCTGGCCGCCTTTGTCTCCCCAGTGGCGATGTTCACACACCATACCAGTTACTCGTTTGAGGCTGAGTCGACCTAGGGGAGGCCCGGACCGGTTCAAATTATCGTCACCGGTAGTGGCCGTGAGCGGGAATCAAACTCTGATCGCCAGGTTCGTAGCGCAGCCCGCTAACCACTACACTACAATGCGTTACGCTTCCACATGCGCGGGTCACATGACAGATTTGATGTCACAGCTCACCGTGCAAAAAATATATGCTCCCCCCAAAAAAAAGTGTGTACAGTCTGGAAAGTACCCACATGGCAAGTTTGTTGCATATCGGGAAGTACGCTAAACATTTTGAACAGACACACATAATCACAACTTTGGCTTTTATGTGTAATGGGTTCCGGAGACACTTGTAGACGTAACTTCTTTATTACGATACCACACTCCAACAGTCCTCTGTTACAACCTAGGGACACAGCCTAGGGACACAGCCTACTCTGGCTACGCTCTCGGGTCCTCCGGCTACAATTACCCTAGGGGAGGCTACCTGAACCCTACCCAGCCAAGGTGCGGGTCTCGACTCTGCTTCCTGTGAACTCGCCCTTACAAGGAGTAGAGCCGGAAGTCCCAGAGTCCCACCACTGCCCGCACAGCGTGCCGGCCCTTACAAGGACAAGCGGGCGAGGGGGTCCAGGGTCCTATACTGGCTGGTCTTGGGTCTTGAGCTGTGAACTGGGTCCCGATCGACTGAGGAGGTCCCCTTAATGTCCCTTTGCCCATCAAGGGGTGGCGTTACGTGGGATCGTAGATCCCCCGCAGCCCCCCCCCCCCTTTTGGCGGTACGGGGCACCCTTGCAGATGGACCTCGTCTACCACTGCGTAAGTTTTGGCCCATTTACGGCACTACATACGTATAAGGAGATTGGTAATCATTCATTGTTGTTAATTTGCTATTTGTTCCCCTATAAGGAATGGGAATTGTAATATATACTTTTTAAAATAATATGCTTCCAGGCCGCACTAAGCCTGTAGCTGTTAGAGCCGATTAAGTTACTTGTATTTCGCTCATTTCAATGGATTATCTAATTAGTCTTGGCCAGTAATAATTAGTTTTACACAACACTTCAACGTTATCAAAATCAATTGAGTGTCTTTGACAAGTATGCTCTGCCACTGCCGACAGTTGTGTTTGAGATTATTTAATAAGACTAAAAGAACACCAAAGAAAGTACTGTCTGTGAAAAGGCATTTGCACGGTCATCAGTTCTTCTGATCCACCAGAGAACACACGGGAGAAACCCTTCATGTGCAGTGTGTGGTGGGGAAGCATTTTCAAGTTCACCTGCTCTTAAAAATCACCAGAGAACACAGGCATCAGAAGATCCCCAAGGATCAGAGTCTCAAATCGGCTTGTGAAAGTCAAAAGTCTTGCAAGGCGTTCATCCTTAATGATAAGAACTACAAGAAAATCCCAGCTTGGACACTTTAAAATGTATCAAGGTGAAATTTGAAGAGGCGTAGGTGAAATGTGAAGATGCGGCAGTGAAGAGCGAAGAAGTGATGGTAAAATGTGAAGATGAAGATTCAACTCCAAAATCGGACCTTCACACCGATGGAGGCAACGTGTAGCAGCAGAGAATTCTGACTGAGGCAGAGCGAGGCAACTCCCAGCAGTTTGTGGAAGTGTGGCTCGATTTCTTAGAAAATACAAAGTCAAATGGAGACCCGGTAGATGTGTAGTCTTGAGACAATGAAGCTCCAATAGATTTGTCACAGGTCTTTTATGAAAGATGACAAGTTGCACTCAATTCCTAGGTTCAACCTGCAGAGTAAGAGCAGCCAGTATTTGCGGACCTCTGGGTTGGGTAGATCTCTAAACAGGAGTAAGAGCCAATAAGCTCCCAAGCATTCACTATATTATGATAATATTTGCATTAATGTGGAGCTTAATTGCCCATAATTAGATCACATTAATTTAAATGTTTAGTGAAACCCGCCACTACGCGATTTGTTCTCCAACACACCGGTGTGCTGTACTAGTGTAGTGTAATAACGCCGACTGTTGTCCAGCAATGGCAACTGCGGTCGACAAATAGTACACACGCCAGTGAGCATATACA
>NW_026891508.1:0-38677 GCF_015708825.2 Lethenteron reissneri
AGTGGTTAAGTGAATAAGTGGTTAAGTGAGTGATTAAATCAGTGGTGAGTGAGTCAGTGTTGAGTGAGTGAGGAGTGGTTGAGCGAGGAGTGAGTGGTTCAGTTAGTGGTTGAGTGAGAGTTTGAGTGAGTGAGTGTTGAGTGATCGAGTGAGTGGTTGAGTGAGTGGTTGAGCGAGTGAGTGGTTCAGCGAGTGGTTGACTGAGAGGTTGAGTGAGTTAGAAGTTTAGTATGCAAGTGAGTGGTTGATTGAGCGAGTGGTGAGTGAGCAAGTAGTTGATCGAGTGAGAGGTTGAGTGAGTGAGAGATTGAGTGATGGTTGAGTGAGCGGCTGAGTGAGTTAGTGGTTGAGTAGGTGGTTGAGTGAGTGGTAGAGTGAGTGGTGAGTGAGTGAGTGGTTGAGCCAGTGAGTGGTTGAGCGAGAGAGTGGTTGAGCGAGTGAGTGAGTGAGTGGTTGAGTGAGAGGTTGAGTGAGTGGTTGAGTGAGTGGTTGAGTGATCGAGTGAGTGGTTGAGTGATCGAGTGTGTGGTTGAGTGATCGAGAGTGGTTGAGCGAGTGAGTGATTGAGTGAGGCGGCGAGTAATTGAGTGAGTGAGTGGTTGATTGAATGGTTGAGTGAGTGGTTGAGTAAGTGGTGTGAGTGGTTGAGTGATCGAGTGAGTGTTGAGTGATCGAGTGAGTGGTTGAGTGAGTGGTTGAGCGAGTAAGTGGTTGAGTGAGTGGCTGAGTGAGTGCTTGAGTAAGCGTTTGAGCGGGTGAGTGGTTGAGCAAGTGAGTGGTTGAGCGAGTGAGTGGTTGAGTGAGTGGTTGAGTGAGTGATTGAGTGAGTGGTTGAGTGATTGAGCGAGTGGTTGAGTGAGCGAGAGGTTGAGTGCGTGAGTGGTTGAGTGAGTGTTTGAGCGAGTGAGTGGTTCAGTGAGTGGTTGAGTGAGAGGTTGAGCGAGTGATAAGTTGAGTGTGCAAGTGAGTGCTTGATTGAGCGAATGGTTGAGTGAATGACTGAGTGAGTTAGTGGTTGAGTGGGTAGTTGAGTGAGTAGTTGCGTGAGCGATTGAATGGTTGAGTGAGTAAGTGCTTGAGTGAGTGGTAGAGTGAGTGAGTGGTTGAGTGAGTGAGAGGTTGAGCGAGTGAGTGGTTCAGTGAGTGGTTGAGTGATCGAGTGAGCGGTTGAGTGAGTGAATGGTTGAGTGAGTGAGAGTGATGATTGAGTGGTTGAGTAAGTGATTAAGTGAGTGAGTGGTTGAGTAAGTAGCTTAATGCTGGTGCGCGGCTGACTGGTTAAGTGAGTCGTTGAGTGAGTGGCTGAATGATTGGTGGCTGAATGAAAGAGTGAATGGCTAAGTGAGTGAGAGAGTAATTGGTTGACTGGTTGAGTAAGTCATTAAGTGGTGGTTGTGAGTGAGTGGTAGAGTTAGTCGTTGAGCGAGTGGTTGGGTGAGGGGTTGAGTGAACGGTTGAGTGATTGAGTGGTTGAGTGAGGCTGAATGAGTGGTTGAGTGAGTGGTTGAATGAGTGTTGAGTGAGTGGTTGAGTGAGTGACTGAGTGAGTGGATAATTGAGTGAGTTGATTATTGAGTGAGTGGTTGAGTAGTTGAGTTAGTGGGTTAGTGAGTACTTGATTGAGCAAGTGAGTGATTGAATGAGTGAGTCTTTGAGTGCATAAGTGCATGGTTGAGTGAGTGGTTGAGTTAATGAGTTGAGTGATTGGTTGAGCAAGTGGCTGAGTGAGTGAATGGTTGAGTGAGTGAGCGGTTGATTGAGTGGTTCAGTCAGTTAGTGGTTGAGAGAGTGAGTGGCTGAGTAGTTGAGTGAGCGAGTGGTTGAGTGATTGAGTGAGTGACCAGCTGAGTGTGTGGCTGAGTGAGTGAATAACTGAATGAGTGAGTGGCGGAGTGATGAATGAGTGAGTGGTTGAATGATTGGTGAGTGGTTGAGTTAATTATTGAGTGAGTGGTGAGTGAGTCAATAGCTGAGTGAGTGAGCGGCTAAGTGGTTGAGTGAGTCGTTGAGTGAGTGTGTGGCTGAGTGAGCGAATGGCTGAATGAGTGGAATCAATACAATTAATCTCGATTCATGATCAAACAAAGACCATATATGGGAAAATCTCTGAGGGTGATTTTGACTTGCATCATATTGCAGCGCCCCTTTGATGATGTTATAAAGCACTTGCCCCAACGTCTGTTAAAGGCGACAAGGGGATAGAGAGAGAGAGGCGGACCATAGTGAGGCTGGGTTCCCCTCCCCTACCCCAGGTGAGGGGCTGGGGGGGCCGTTCCAGGATCCTCTGGAAGATTCCGGGGGTGGGAGAGTCCCCGGGGACAAGTATAAAAGGCCGGCTCTCTGCTCTGTTCGAGGCAGTGCTACGAAGACGAAGACCAGCTAGGCTAGGACCCTGGTACCCGGGACCCGACGTCCTTGTAAGGGCCGGGGCCGAGCGCGGACCAGTGGTCAGGACCCGTACCTTGGCTGGGTCGGGTCAGTTAGCCTCCCCTAGGGTACAGATCGCCGGAGGGCTGAGAGCCAGATTACCCAGTGCGAGTGCACACTAGACCCGAGGCCGTGCCTTCCCTAGATAGTGGGAGTTAAGGGAGTTCTGTATTGTAGTTTACAAGAAACCGTGTTGCCTCTAACAGACGTCTCCAGTCTCCGTGGAACCAACTACAAGTCTACGTGTCTGGGGGTGAGGGGGCGGGTCGCGAAGGGGAGGGGCATGGGCGGGGGTTGCCAGGAAGGGGGAGGGTCGCGACGGCGGGTCAGGGAGGGGGGCATGGGGGGCAAAAGGGGGGCCACGATGGTGGGGAGGGCGGGGTGGGGGCATGTGGGGGGTCGCGAGGAGGCGCGCGGGAGTCATGGGGAGGGAGTCGTGAGGGAGGGGCATGGGGGATTGTGAGGGGGGAGGGGCAGGGGGGCAAGGGGGGTCACGAGGGCGGGGGGGGGCTGGGGGTCACGAGGGGGGTCACGATGGTGGGGGGAGCGGGGGGGGGGGGCAAGGGCGGTATGAGGGGGCTGGAATATCCGCTGACATGGGCAGGAGGATGGACACATCACAGTCAGTTAAGACTTTACCTGGTTAACGTCCTTCCAATGATTGCTCAGTTTGTACCCATCCTATCGGTTGAAGGTGTGTCTGTGTTTATATATCTGGATGGCTTCATGAACAAATCTCTCAAGGTAGCCGGTAGGTTTGCAGAGTACCTCCGTCTTGGAACAATCTATTTCGTGCCCTCGCCGAGGAGGCCGCTCTCCTATCTTACAGTTACATGCGAATCTCTCACATTAACATCACTAGCCCCGACCACTTCTTTATGGCCCTTGGGCTACACCCATTGCAAGCCTTTTACAACAGTCTGCCTCAGCAGCAGACCATGCTTTCCCACCTGATGACGGACGCTTGTGTTGCGCCTGAAACGTCGTGATTTATTTTATACCTACGTGACTTTACCGAAAGATCCAAAGAGTACGATGATGGTTACGATAATCGGGAGGGTGACAAGATGTTAAATACCTCGCCTAGTATACAAGAGGCTGTGGGTTCAATCCAGACCCTGATGCCTGTATATTGGAGTTTGCATGTCTCTCTCGTCGTGGTCGCATGGATTTTACTGCAGGTCCTCCGGTTTTCCCCTCCACATTTAAAAACATGCATTTAAAGTATTTGTCTGCTATAAATTTCCACTCGATAAGCTACTTCATTGGGCTATAATTTGTGGCCAGGTCACTTCTAAAACAGGACCCTGCGGGGTGGGCTGGTAGGAACGAACAATTGAATGGCTATAATAAAATGAAATGGCAAAAAATGGCCGCCAATAAGTGGATGCCCCGTGGCCCCGCCCTCCACCCGCGTAACCCCGCCCCGGCCACCCGTGGCCCCGCCCCATCTCGGTGTCCTCGCCCCCAGCTCGTTGCCCCGCCCCTTACCGCCGTAACCCCGCCCCAACCCCGCGTAGCCCCGCCCTCCACCTCGTGCCCACGCCCCCTGCCGCCGTTGCCCCGCCTAGCCCCGCGTAGCCCCGCCCCCTGCTGCTGTAGCCCCGCCCAATACACCCCTAGCGGGGGAGAGATTCCCAGGCATGGCTCTAGGCTGGAGAGCCGCCGACGAGGGGGGGGTAGGGAGTTGTTTTTAATGTAAAAGCTTTAAATTTAAATGTTTCTATAAAAAAACATCAGGTAATGTAACATTGTTAAACATTAACTCCCTTTCACACACGCGGGGGAACGATACGAAGGGAGAGTTAGAGGCTTAGTTCTAGGCTTTAGGCCTAGCTGTAGGCTTTAGGCCGCCGTGAGTTAATTGCTAATTTAAATGTTTTAATTATTTATGTAAACGCTTTAAATGTAAATGATTCTATTTAAAAACATCAGGGAATGTAACATTGTTAAACATTAACTCCCTTGCACACACGCGGGGGAACGATACGAAGGGAGAGTTTGAGGCGTTGTTCGAGGCTTTAGGCCTAGCTGTAGGCTTTAGGTCGCTGTGAGTTAAATTTTAATTTACAAGTTTTAATTAAAAGCTATCTCAGGGAATAATAAGGGAATGTTACACTTGTTTAGCCAGGAAAGCCTCATTAATTGAAATGTTTTAATTAAAAGCTATCTGAGGGAATTATAAGGGAATGTTACACTTGTTTAGCCAGGAAAGCGTCACTGAGTAAAGGTTTTTGTAGGGTCATGCCAAGTGTTTGCAGTAGGGGGCGATGTTGCTACACGGACGGACGGACGGACGGACGGACAAACGGACAAACGGACGGACGATATAATCTATTGTAGGCTGGTCCACTTCGTTCCTACCAGTATAAGAGCTATGTAGCTCATTTGGCCTTACCTGGTATAATAAAAAAATTACATTTTATTTAAATCGGCTCCCTTAAATAGTAAAAATGTATTTTTTTTAATGTCTGAAAAAACAATGATTTCTATAAATAATACCAGTGTCTTCATGCTCACTTTTATCGAGCATCGCGCAGAGCTCATCTGCAATGGTGGCACTGCACTCGGAGTGACGAGTCCACATTGCAAGACTATCCGTGGAACAACCGATATACAGTGATACCTCGGTTCACGAACTTAATTCGTGAACTGACTCTGGTCGTGAACCGAATTGGTCGTGAACCGAGGCACAGTTTCCCATAGGGTTCAATGTAAATCCGCTTAATCCGTTCTGACCTTTTTTTTGGTTTTTGAAGCACAAAAATATGAAACAAATGACAATACACATTACTGTAGTACTGTACAGTATAGTAATGTATAAAGAGAGAACACTAACCTTGCTTGAGATGACTTCTGGCATGGAGGAAGGCAGGTGGGAGGCGGGTGGGAGACAGTAAGCACTCAAACGGGTGAACTGTACAATACAGTAAGTACAGTATTGTACAGTACAGTAGTACAGTACAGTACTGTATGTGCTAAAAAGCACACCAAAAATCAAAAAGTCACTGAAAGTGTCTTCACAGTACTCACAGTACTTCTTTCTGTGTCTCTTCTTCTCTCCACGATCTTCCTACAGTAAGTCACGACCATGTGACAGCCTGTAATTAGCATAAAAATGGGCGCGGCTCCTGTTCGTGAACCGAAGCGGAGTTCGTGAACCGGAGCATATTTTTATGAAATTTTCTGTTCGTGAACCGAGTTGTTCGTGAACCGAAGCGTTCGTGAACCGAGGTATCACTGTACTGACAAAGCAGAATATCAATGCACTAAAATGTCAGTATACATTTTAATTAAGGTGAAAGAAATTGCAGAAAACAATAGGTTTAAGCTATGGTAATATAATTAAATTAAACTTTTTTTTACGTAAATATCGCTATGCTTGCCTGAATTTTAGTTTGAAAAATAATTACATTCACATTTGGTCATTTGTTATGCAAGCAAAGTTATTGTTTTAATTCAGAACTTTTGCGTTAAAGTAAACAAACTGGACAGCATAATAACACTCGAGATATATATTAAACATCGTATCGCGCGGCGTTGCGGCAAAGAGATCGACGAGCAAAGTGAAGAGTCCCAAATTAAAATGGCGCTCGGGGGGGGTCGACTCGGCCATTATCGTTTCGAGGTTCATAAAATACGCACCGCTTTATGTATGTTTGTTGAACTTCTTTCGCACCGTACATATTCGACCATGGTATTCGGAGGTGCAGGGGAAAGACAAGAAACTAATCGCATCTATATTGAGTTTTCAATCTCGATTCAAAAGATGTATCAGAAGTCAAGAGCGAAAGTCCTATGGAGGGACTGGTACCCGGCGCAGGAATGTGCAATGTCCATCGATGTTCTCAGACGCTGATGGAAACGAGTACAATCCCATCGCCGTTGGGAAATGTTTAATTCCGAAAAAATCGTTCCTCAATTATTGCGACGGGATGGGTCGTTGTCTAACCAGCAGTTGAACTCGCACGTTTCTGCATGCGAGTCAAGCGTTCTGCCACAGTGCCTCTCAGCAGTACTCGAATACACACACATTTTAATACCATATTTTAAAAAGGGCCGGCACATTGCAACAAATAAAACAGCAATTCCCCCATTTGACAAATTGGTGACTTGGGCCCGAAATGGCGTCTTTTTGCAAATGTCAGCGCCCTGATTCTTAGAGTGGCATCATTATCACATGCGTGTGAGCTTTTCAATATTCATCCGGGCACGGTGGGCTGTGGCGACCCACCCCTGGTGTGTGTCTGTACATGGGGAAGGGGGGGGGGTAGTGTAGTGGTTACCGCGCTGCGCTACAAACCTAGAAACCCGAGTTTGATTCTCGGCCAGAGCTGACATTGCACTCTGCCTCTCTGGAAATGGACCATTGCCCGAAACGTTGCAAATTACATCATTTTTCTTTTTACGGCAGTGTTATTGACAAATGTGTTGAGGCTTTTTTTTATTTGTGCCATCTGGTGTCTGAACTTTTCTTGAGTATTTGCAGTGTGTGAACACTAGAGAGACAAATGCGGTTGGATGTTGTGATGACCACATAACTCCCTCGTATGTCGCTCGAACCTAAACAGGCGCTCGTCAACAGAACTCACCCCAATCTAAAACGTTATGTATTATGTATCTTTGCATCAAACTAGACCCAATAACGTAAAGAGAGGTGATTCAAGCAAGTGCGACTGCTGATGAGACACTGAATGTTAAAACCAGTCTGGAGTTTTCTTGTCTTGAAACAATGCTGCTGAATGTATGTACTTCCCAGAATGCTGTGCAGCTGATGGGTTGTGATAAGACATTTATGTTTTATTTGGAGATACAAATATGTGAGGACAATTTTGTACGTCTGCACGAAATGAAACATTTAATTTTGTAAGGCAGTAGTGTTTAGCAGCCATCCGTCCACCACCGACAACTGCCTCATTCCACCCTCCCCCACCTGCTACACGCAGTCATTCATGACCTGCAATTAGATGATTAACCGCAGTCAGCTTTAATTGATTACAGGAAAGGTCGATCAATTGTAAAATGTAAAAGTAAATAACAGTAATACATTAAAAGCGAGGCTGGCAGTTGAGGCTCAGGAGCATTGGCCATTGTTTTTTGTGGCGAACTATTGTGGGCGTTTGTGCCAGTTCCAAGGCAATGTGATAGCAGCAATATTTTTGAAAATCTCACATGTGCCTTTGCATGTCCATAAAATCCATAAAATATACGACTTATAAAAAGCTTTGGCAGGTTATTCGCAGACACAAGCAAATATTGACAAATTAAATCTTGTTTGAATCAGAAGGACCAGTGGAAGGTCATAGGGCAATTAAACCGATCGATTTACATTTGGCATTTAAGGGTTGCTATATGGCAACGCAAGGGGTAATCTACTTCAAAGCTAACAATAACACTCTTTGCACCCCAATATACATCATTTTAAGTCACCAAGTGGATTATTGCTAAATATTCATTGATAACTTTGCTTCCATCATTGTTGACTTTCCCCAAATGAAACAGATTTGTATATGTGACGGAGCTACTGCCCCCCGATTCCTCTCTGTGTGACATAACTCTCGGTTGGCCCCTTTAGCCCCCCTTGTTCATTCAAACACCCTCCGCGTGCCTTCCCTCAAACATTGGTAATAACTAGCCGCACGCTACTGTTCAACTCCGTGCACGCTCTAGAAATCGCATGGCAGTAGCCGAAACGTCGTGAGAATTATTTTATTTTATTATGTTTTATTTTTATTATTTTATTACTTCCCTTCTACGTGACTTTACCGAAAGAACCAAGAAGATGAATCCCTGCAGTTACGAAAGCTTTAAATCGAAATCCTGGTCAATGTTTTCAAGGCCAGGCTGGGAGATCGAACCGCGATATTTTAAGTCAATCGTGACAACCATTCCACAGTAATGGCAGCAGCCCTTTTGCAGAAATAAAATAAAATATTGGAGAGGGCTTCACACAAGAAACAAGAAGATTTAGTGGTTTGGACGTGGCTCTCCAATGAGTACAGAGAGGGTACCACACGTAGCGGTGCATACTCGGGCGCAAGGAAATAGAAGCAGAGACAAAGAATGAGATAAATCGATGCAATAAAGAATTGGCAGTGGTGCACCAAGCACGACCCCTTGCTGAGCGCTGCAGCAGCAGCCCCCCCATCCCCGGACCCCTCCCCCCACCCTCCACTTCTCACCCTGACGCCACACAACCCGTGGGTAGGCGATGCCCTCTGGTGGACAAGGCGCGGTACAGGCGGCAGCACGAGACGCCAGCAGCGTTGCGCTGCCAGTGTTACTCCCCGAACACCTCCGTACACTTACACACCACTACACACACACCTCTATACACTTACACACCACTACACACACCTCTATACACTTACACACACCTCCACACACACCTCTATACACTTACACACACACACCTCTATACACTTACACACACACCTCCATACACTTACACACACCTACACACACCTCTATACACTTACACACACACCTCTATACACTTACACACACACACCTCTATACACTTACACACACACCTCCATACACTCACACACACATACACACACCTCTATACACTTACACACACCTACACACACCTCTATACACTCACACACACCGACACACACCTCTATACACTTACACAACAACAACAACAACCGCCATTCGCCACTAAGTGGCGGTGACGTCACCACGACGCTTGTGCCAGGCCAAGTGCACCTTGAGGCCACGTGAAGTATCGAACGCCCGCTGGCAGGAGGTCACGGGGCAGACCCAGCAGGTGCCACGGGTCGACTGACCGAGATGACCGAAATGACTGGCTGATGCACCACCTGTGCCCCCTACTGTACCAACTGCCCAATAGCGTCCTTCACGAGCCTCCTCCACTGAGGCCGATCTTGACACCGCTGGTACCAGTCATCGGCAAGTCCACTCAGCTCCACGTCCTCCTGTACCACATCACTCCATCTCTTCTCTAGCCCGTGCCGCGCCCGTTTAGCCCCCTCGATCCGGCCGAACAAAAGCTGTTTAGGCATGCGGTGGCTGGGCATGCGGGCTACATGACCCAGTCAACGCAGCCTTGCCTGCCGGAGGAGCTCACCGATGGGATTTTGCCCAGATCTTTCAAGGATTTGTGAGCTCCTCACACAATCCAGCCTGGTTAAACCCAGGATGGATTGTTAGCAGGCCAGCCTAAATAATGTTTCCAACCGGCGAAGATGCTCCATTAGGGGGGTCAACGTTTCGCAAGCGTAGAGAAGGGAGGGAATGACCGTGGCCGAGAAGACCTGAAGCTTCGTGCGGAGCGACAGACCAGGTAGCTTCCACACAGCGTTACGCAACCGATGAAAAGATATTGCCGCTCGACTGATTCGGAGTGAGACCTCTGCTGTTAAACTGGAGCCGGTCATAAGCACACTGCCCAGGTATGGGAAACTCTCCACTCTCTCCACAACTGCCCCATCACCGATTGGGAGTTGTGGGGGTGGAGTGTCCGATGGTACAAAATACCCAGGCAGGTGCTTAGTTTTGGTGGGGCTGATGGTAAGGCCCCACCTCTTAGTGGCACGCTCCAGTCTCAGCTGCAGCGTCTCCAACTCCTCTTCTGAATGAGCAGCTATTACCAAATCATCGGCATACATAACGTGGTTGACCAATAGGGAGCCATCCCTTGATCGCACCCGGGCGTCGATCAGCCTTCCATTATATCTGTACCAAATGGAAATTCCCCCGGTACAGCTATTGAAGGCTTCACGAACTACGCAGTCAAATAGATGTTAAATAATGTGGGAGCCAGAGGACATCTTTGTCGCACCCCAAGGTGTACAGGGAAAGGCTCTGACTCCCGGCCACGTAGTTTTACCCGGGCCCGCTCACCATCATGAAGGTCCTTAATGATCGTGAGAAGAGGGTCAGGGACTCGGAAAGCACGAAGAACAACCCAGAGCCCAGGCCTACTGATGGTATCATAGACCTTGACCAGGTCAATAAAGCAGAGATGTAGGTCTTGTTGGAATTCCATACACCTCTGCTGTAGCAGACGGACAGAAAATATGGCATCCGTGCAGAACCGCCCTTTCCTGAAACCGCATTGGGGCTCCGCAAGCCTCTCCCTCAGCGTGCCTAGCAAGGCGATGTTGAATAATCCTTGCCAGGACCTTTCCCGGCACACTGAGGAGTGAGATGCCCCTGTAGTTGTTACAGTCTGTGCGGTCCCCCTTCTTAAAGAGGGGGACCACCAGGACATCCTTCCAATCCTGCGGAACCCGTCCAGTGGTCCAGACTGTTGTTATGATGTCATATAGGGCAGTCTGTGCACAAACGCCACCCTCCCTGAGCATTTCGCTTGGGAGATCATCTCTGCCCGGTGCCTTTTCTAGTCTCAGACTCCGGACACACCTACACACACACACCTCTATACACTCACACACACCTACACACACCTCTATACACTCACACACCCCTACACACACCACTAGACACTTACACACACCTACACACACACCTGTATACACTTACACACACCTACACCTCTATACATTTACACACACCTACACATATACCTCTATACACACACACCTACACACACACCTCTATACACTCACACACACCTACACACACACCTCTAGACACTTACACACACCTACACACACCTCTATACACTTACACACACCTACACACACACCTCTAGACACCTACACACACCTACACACACACCTCTAGACACTTACACACACCTACACACACACCTCTATACACTCACACACACCTACACACACACCTCTATACACTCACACACACCTATGTAATAAGAGCCTATGTCCGGCTCACGTGGTGATCGGCTCTGCCGGTCCTGCTTTACAGCCAATGGCGGGAGAGCCTGGGAGCATGGCCCTGGCGTGATCGAGGGGTGCCAGCTAGGGTGATTGGTTCTGCTGGTTTTGGCCTCAGCCAATGGGAAGACAAGTCAGGGGCATGGTCCCGGGAGTTGATGGGGAATCTAGAAGATTCGGCGCAGGCTACCAAGGATTGGCTGGAGGGTACCACGTCACCCAGGCATTAAATAAGGGGAGAGATGAACGACACGTGGTCAGACGAAGAACGAAGGAAGAGAGGGGCTAAGCGCGAGCGGGGCTCCGAGTGCCACGTGGCGGTGCGTCTCTTTTGGTCTGTCTGCCCACTCCCCGTTGCCTGCCAGCAGCGGGGAGTACTTGTGAACTGGAATAAATAAAAGGACCGATTCCACAAGTCGTCTCCAAGAGTATTATTACACCTACACACACACCAATATACACTTGCACACACCTACAAACACCTCTATACACTTATATACCTACACATACACCTCTATACACTTACATACCTACACATACACCTCGATACACACACACCTACACACACCTCTATACACTCACACACCTACACACACACACCTCTATACACTCACACACACCTACACACACCTCTATACACTTACATACCTACACATACACCTCGATACACACACACCTACACACACCTCTATACACTCACACACACCTACACACACCTCTATACACTTACATACCTACACATACACCTCGATACACACACACCTACACACACCTCTATACACTCACACACACCTATATACACTCACACACACCTACACACACCTCTATACACTCACACACACACCTCTAGACACTTACACACACCTACATACACACCTCTTTACACTTACACACACCTACATACACACCTCTTTACACTTACACACACCTACACACACACCTCTATACACTTACACACACCTACACACACCTCTATACACTCACACACCTACACACACCTCTATACACTCACACCTACAAACACACCTCTATACACTCACACACCTACACACACACCTCTATACACTTACAGACACATACACACACACCTACACACACACCTCTATACACTCACACACACCTACACACCCCTACACACACCTCTATACACTTACACACACATCTCTATACACTGACACACACCTACACACCCCTCTATACACTCACACACACCTACACACACCTCTATATACTCACACATACACACACACCTCTATAGACTTACACACACCTACACACACCTCAATACACTTACACACACCCTTCAACATACTAATGTAGTGGGTACAATGGAGAGAGGCAAGACCACTCAGCTCCACATGCTCCCGTACCGCATCAGTTAATCTCTACTCCAGCCCATGTCGTGCCCAAATCTTGACTTAACGCTTTCGTGACTGCTTCTTTCTTTGAACCTATCTACGTGACTTTACCGAAAGACCCAAAGAACATGTCGTGCCCGTTTAGGCCCGTCTATCCGGCCAAACAGAAGCTGCTTGGCCATGCGGTGGCTGGGCATGTGGGCTACATGACCCAGCCAACGCAGCCTTGCCTGCAGGGACTTTGTCCAGATCTTTCAAGGAATTGTGAGCTCCTCACACGATCCAGCCTGGTTAACCCCAGGATGGATCGTAGGCAGGACAGCCTAGATGTTTCTAACCGGCGCAGATATTCCATTAGGGGGGTCCACGTTTCACAAGATCGTAAGCAATGTCCCATGGCCCGACTTTCCCGCCTGTCGAGGTTCTTTCAGGCCACAGGGTTATTGGCCAATGTGTTGCGTTTGTCGTCTTGAATTGCGTTCGTGCGTCGCTGCCAACGCAGCTTCACCCAATAATCTGTAGCCCCAGAGACTCGGCCACGAGAGGGCGCCGCGTCTCCGCCGTGCACCGCAGTGGCAGCAGCAGCAGCAGCGCCAGGCTCCTGCCACTGCGCTACACGGTCCTGTGCCGAAGCAGGCCCATATATCTACTCTCATCACCCAGGAATGTCTGTCCTTAACTCTCGTGACGTCACTCCACATCGACCAACCCCCTAATTAATATTCATGAGCAGGTGACGTCCTCCACATGGACACCCCCCCCCCCCCATTAATAATAATTAGTGGGTGACGTCACTCCACATGGGGAGCCGAGGCGCCTCCTCCCCCCTCCTCGGCGTCAACTCACAACCCTCACGACAAAGGCAGAACAACCCTGACGTCACGCGATCTCCATAACGCAGTTGAGACATCAAAGTTAAAAGGACGTCATGATGAACAAGGGATGATAACCTGTAAATTAAATAGGTCCGTGTCACCGCGGCCTTACAGATTGCACACGAATGGATGCAATGGATATCACGTCGCGGTCTGCTTTGTCGCTTGCAAGTTTCACATTTACTGCAATACACCCGTCCTTGGACGGGCAAAAGGCTCGTCTAACAGAGTGGTTCCCTGTCAGTAACATCTGGCAGTTCACCAGTGTTGGTTCAAGCGAGCCTGACTGCTGATGAGACACTGAGAGATGAAGCCTGTTTCAGGGTGCTGTTTGTGCTGAGTTAATGTTGATGATGAGATGCACTCTGAGAAGGTTGTGCGGCTGAGAAGCACCAATCGCTTTATGTGCGTGGAGAAGTGGCGATGTGGAGGCTGTACAGCCTGGTTGTCTTGTTCCTTGCGTTGCAGCAGCAGCAGCTGTAGTTGTGCGTTCGTCCACTAGAGGGCATCACGTGCCTTGTGGAGAACCTGCAGTGCCCCTACATCCTATAGCCCTGACCCTATAGCCCTGTCCCTAACCTAATAGTGTTGTTGTCCTTCCCCGGCACTTCGGATTAGCACGATTGGCTATGTACGGTGCGAAAGAAGTTCAGCATACATCATGTTCATCTCAGGCCGCCTTCAATAGCTGCCCCCAGACATGAGTTATCATTTGTGGTCAAGTGGCTTCTGAAATATAAGCTAATACCTCATTGGATTTTACCTAATAAGATAACAAAAATTGCTTAGTAACCTTTTTACTGATTTGTTTACTTTTCCTATACCTTGCACTCCCATCGTATTTTTTGGATTGTTTGTTGCTGTAACGTTCAAACCCGCCCCTACTGGACATCTCTGAAAAAAGCTTTATAGCTCATCGGATTCCTCCAGTATGATTACATATTCAGATTTTGATTCTCATTTACATATCTAGGGCAGCTCGTGTTGGTAGTGAGCCCCGATGAAGGCCAGCAAGGCGCTCGAAGGGGACGGAGTGGTCACAACCGTGTCTGGTCCTCAGACCCACCCACCCAATCACTCAATCATTCAAATACGCAATTACCCACGGACATATTCACCCACTCACTAAATTACCCACTCAACCACTCACTCAACGACTCACCCACCCACTCACCCACTCACTCACCCACTCAAGTACTCACTTAGTCACCTACTCACCCACTCATTCAATGATTCACCGACTCATTCACTCGCTCACCCACCCACTCACCCATCCACTCACCCACCTACTAACTCACCCACCCGCTGACCCACCCACGCACCCACTCGCCCATTTACTAACTCACCCATCCGCTCACCCACCCACGAACCCACTCACCTCCCCACTCACCCACCACTCATTTACCCACTCATTAACCCACTCACCCATCCAACCACTCACTCAAATATCCACTAATTTACCCATTCACCCATCCAACCACTCAATTATACACTCACACACAGACTCACGAACTCACCCATTCACCCAATCACTCATTAAAAAATCCACTCACCCACGTTCTCATTCCCCACTCGCTCAATTACCCACTGACCCACCCAAGCACGAAACCATGTATCCACCTCCCTATTCATTGAATTACTCATTTAACCACTCATTCATTCAAACTAACTCACTGACCCGCCAACTCACTCATCCACCCACCTAATCATTTACCAACTTAACCACCCACTTACGCATTAACACATTCACACATCCACCAATCGACACACTGAATTACCCACTCATTCATCCACCTACCACACACCCACCCACTCACCCACCCACTCACTCACTCTCCCACTCACCCTCCCACTCACGCTCCCACTCACTCTCCTACTCACTCTGCCACTCACTCTCCCACTCACTTTCCCACTCACTCTCCCACCCACACCCACCCACTCACTCATCCACTAATTTACCCACCCACTCACCAACCCACCCACTCACCCACCCACCCACTCTCACTCACCCACCCACTCACGCACCTCCTCACCCACCCACTCACCCAATCACTCAATCATTCAAATACCCAATTACCCACGTACGTATTCACCCACTAATTCAATTACCCACTCAACTACTCACCCACTCACCCACTCAAGTACTCACTCGGTCACCTAATCACCCACTAATTCAATGATTCACCGACTCATTCACTCGCTCACCCACCCACTCACCCATCCACTCACCCATCCACTCACCCACCTACTCACCCACCTACTAACTTACCCACCTACTAACTCACCCACCCGCGTATCCACTTACTAACTCACCCATCCACTCACCCACCCGCCCACGCACGCACCCACCCACCCAATCACCTCCCCATTCACCCACCACTCATTTACCCACTCACCCATCCAACCACTCACTCAAATATCCACTAATTTACCCATTCACTCATCCAACCACTCAATTATCCCCTCACACACAGACTCACGAACTCACCCATTCACTCATTCAAAAATCCACTCACCCACGTACTCATTCCCCACTCGCTCAATTACCCACTGACCCACCCAAGCACCAAATCATGTAACCACCTCCCCATTCATTTAATTACCCATTTAACCACTCATTCATTTAAACTAACTCACTGACCCGCCCACTCACTCATCCACCCACCTAATCATTCACCAACCACCAACTTACTCATTAACACATTCACACATCCACCAATCTACACACTGAATTACCCACTCATCCATCCACCTACCACACACCCAGCCACCCACTCATTCACACACTGACCCACTCATTCAATTACCCATCCAACCATTCAACCGCCTAGCATCCAATTACCCACACACCGATGCACTCATTCATCCAGCACCTACCAACCCAACTTGCCACTCGATTTTGGTGTACCCAGTTGTACTGTTTGGCGGACAGAGGCAGGGGAACTTAAGATACTCGACCATTTTGGGACCTCCTTTGCCAGTACCAAAATATACTAATAGGGGTTTTCCCCTTTTTTCTGGCAAAATTTGACTGCAAGTATTGTGGTTAATGTAAGCATGATGCCTTGCAAAAGGTGTCAGTTTTGTTGCCAGAAAAAAGGGGAAAACCCCTATTAGTACTCGACCATTTGTTTCAACTGCTGTGCCAGAAGGTGGAACCAGCAATCTCTCTATTGCCAGTGAATTTTACGAGCCATTGCATCACAGCAGCCCCCTCCAGTATTTAATGTTTAACGAGGATCTCTCTCTCTCTCTGCGTGCACATCAGGGTAATATTTAATGAGGTGGTGTGGACGTCTCGCTGCTGCGTGATGGATGTGATGGCAGTGGGAAAGTGGGGCAATGGAACAGCGGGTCATTAGGGCAGAGTAGCACCAGCGCAGTGGACCAGCGGAGCATAGGGGCATTGAGGCAGTGGGGCAGAGGGGCAGTGGGGCCGTGGGCATTGGGGCAGCAGGACAGCGGAGCAGCCTGGCAGAGGGGCAGTCAGGGGGCGGATGTGTCAGACGAATCGCCTGATTATCTTTTCCCACCACTGCCTGTACACGTTCTAAAGAAGGGCCATTGCCTGAAACTTCTCTCATGACATAGTTGTCATTGTACCGCCGCACACACAGCCGGGACACTGCACACGAGACAAGGCACATTTAACCAACCCAGGCAGCACTCGCAAGCAATGCAAAGTTACATTGTTTCCTCATAAGTTTATGTCATGACGTTTATAATAAAAACAACAATGATAAGTATTACATAATACATTGGATTGATCCTATCTCTGAACAGAGTTAGTCTGTTGGCAGCAGTCATTGTCCAGTCCAGTCCTGGCATCTGCTGCTCAGTTTCCTTCCCCGGCTGCGGTCCCAGTGGCACCGTCTTTCCGGGGGTGCGTGTGGTGCGTGTGGTGCGTGTGGTGCGTGTGGTGCGTGTCACGGGGTGGGTGGGTAGATGGTGTGGTGCATGTGGTGATAGCGGTCATGGTAAGCACCGCACCACCTCCATCACCCCAACTGTGCGGTCGACCGGTCGCAACAAAACAGCATCGTGCTGCGGAGGAGCGCACGGATCGCGTTCGCCACACGAGCCAGGCCCTTTCGTTCCTGCACTACCACCTCCTCCTGTGTGGAGGTGTGAGTAAGGGTATAGAGGTGTGTGTGTAGGTGTTTAGGTGTATAGAGGTGTGTGTAGGTGTGTAAGTGTATAGAAGTGTGTGTGTAGGTGTGTGTAAGTGTATAGAGGTGTGTGTGTGTAGGTATGTGTACGTGTATAGAGGTGTGTGTGTAGGTGTTTAGGTGTATAGAGGTGTGTGTAGGTGTTTAGGTGTATAGAGGTGTGTGTAGGTGTGTGTAAGTGTATAGAGGTGTGTGTGTGTAGGTGTATAGAGGTGTGTGTGTGTTGGAAACATTTAGGCTGGCCTGCCTACGATCCATCCTGGGTTTAACCAGGCTGGACTGTGTGAGGAGCTCACAAATCCTTGAAAGATCTGGGCAAAGTCCCATCGGTGAGCTCCTCCGGTAGGCAAGGCTGCGTTGGCTGGGTCATGTAGCCCGCATGCCCAGCTACCGCATGCCTAAACAGCTTTTGTTCGGCCGGTTCGAGGGGGCTAAAACACGGGCTAGAGAAGAGATGGAGTGATGTGGTACAGGAGGACGTAGAGCTGAGTGGACTTGCCGATGACTGGTACCAGTAGTGTCAAGATCGGCCTCAGTGGAGGAGGCTCGTGAAGGACGCTACTGGGCAGTTGGAGGCAGTCGCCCTCCAACAACAACGGAGGGCGGAGGAGCGACACTCACAGCAACGAGCAGAGCGCCGGGTTGCTAAAGCACAGCAAGTTGGTACGGTAGGGGGCACAGGTGGTGCATCAGCCAGTCATCTCGGTCATCTCGGTCAGTCGACCCGTGGCACCTGCTGGGTCTGCCCCGTGACCTCCTGCCAGCGGGCGTTCGACACTTCACGTGGCCTCAAGGTGCACTTGGCCTGGCACAAGCGTCGTGGTGACGTCACCGCCACTTAGTGGCGAATGGCGGTTGTTGTTGCATAGGTGTGTATGTGTAGGTGTGTAAGTGTGTAGAGGTGTGTGTGTGTAGGTGTGTGTAAGTGTATAGAGGTGTGTGTGTAGGTGTGTGTAAGTGTATAGAGGTGTGTGTAGGTGTGTGTGAGTGTATAGAGGTGTGTGTAGGTGTGTGTAAGTGTATAGAGGTGTGTGTGTAGGTGTAAGTGTATAGAGGTGTGTGTGTGTAGGTGTGTAAGTGTGTAGAGGTGTGTGTGTAGGTGTGTGTAAGTGTGTATAGGTGTGTGTGTGTAAGTGTACGGAGGTGTTCGGGGAGTAACCCTGGCAGCGTAACGCTGCTGGCGTCTCGTGCTGCCGCCTGTACCGCGGCTTGTCCACCAGAGGGCATCGCCTACCCACGGGTTGTGTGGCGTCAGGGTGCGAAGTGGAGGGTGGGGGGAGGGGTCCAGGGAAGGGGGGGGGGCTGCTGCTGCAGCGCTCAGCAAGGGGTCGTGCTTGGTGCACCACTGCCAATTCTTTATTGCATCGATCTATCTCATTCTTTGTCTCTGCTTTTATTTCCTTGCGCCCGAGTATGCACCGCTACTTGTGGTACCCTCTCTCTACTCATTGGAGAGCCACGTCCAAACCACTAAATCTTCTTGTTTCTTGTGTGAAGCCCTCTCCAATATTTTATTTGATTTCTGCAAAAGGGCTGCTGCCATTACTGTGGAATGGTTGTCACGATTGACTTAAAATGTCGCGGTTCGATCTCCCAACCTGGCCTTGAAAACATTGACCAGGATTCTTACAATTCCCTGTTTTTGTCCACCCACAGTCCATCGGTGGGTCGAGTGCAGTGGGCTAAATGGCGAGTACTCCCACCTCTTTCAAGACGTATGGTCAGTGTGGAAAAGTTGGCCAAAAAATACCCACCGGATCAGCACTCTAGACCTCCCTCTAGTGGGGGTTCTTTCACCAGCAGTTGCATGAGCAAGTAATTGCAGGGCTGCACCATTAACCTCACGTGTACAACAATCATCTGGTTTCTGTGCATTTCAGAACTCCTTGATCCAGACCCCAGCATCCCAGTGGTGCAGGCTCAGTGCTCTGCATCGGTGTTACCATTGCGCCGTTGCATCTCTGCAACCACGTGCCACCCGTTGCCGCGTGTAACGTCGCTGCACCCTGTGCACCGCACGTGTCAACAGCCCCTGCCGCTGCTCCGCCGGGACACCGGCTTGATCCTGACGATGTCTCAGGAGCAGGCCGCCTGCCTCCTGGCCAACGCCTTCTTCTGCACGTTCCCCCGGAGCAACGCCACCGGGACCCGGAGCGAGGACTCTGCCTGCCCCGACATCAACGTCAACAGGTGCAGCAGCAGCAGCCCATCACTGTGCATTACACACCGAACACCGTGTGTCATGCAGTACACACACACAGATGCCATGCTCTTTATATGTAGAGTATTTCTTGCTGTATATGTAGCGTCGGAAATGCAAAGCACACACCACACTGTATGCTTACCTGTAGTTGCAGGCACGAGTCTGCAGGGGGTGCCACCCTGAGTTAGAGAGAGAACCGGGACCGTTGAGAGGCCGAGTCCCCCCCCCCCGACCCCAGGTGAGGGGTTGGGGGGTTATTCCAGAGCCACCTGGAAGGTTCCAGAAAGGGGGCAGTACCGGGGGTGGAGAGTCCCCGAGGTGGGTAAAAAAGACGGACCCCAGGACGGCCCGAGGCAGTGCTCTGAAGACGAAGAATGAAGACCGGCTAGGCAAGGACCCTGGGACCCTGGGACCCGGGACCCGACGTCCTTTAATGGGCCGGGGCCGAGCACGGACCAGTGGTCGAGACCCGCACCTTGGCTGGGTCGGGTCAGCATAGCCTCCCCTAGGCCACCCTTAGTCGGAGGACTCAGAGCCCGTAGCCCCAGTGATAGGGCACGTTAGCCCGGAGGCCATACCTCCCCAAGTAGTGGGAGTAAAAGGGGCTTCTGTTATAAGATTTAAATAAACCGTGTTGCCTCTAAGCTACGTCTCCAGTCTCCGTGGGAACCCACTACATATACACAAGAAATGCTGTTCTACACATAACGGCCATGCCATGTTTCAGTTCAAAGTAACGCTGCAGTACGTGCACAGGCTATGCTCCTTTACACATACTCTGTATTATACGGCACACACTTTCATGGTGCTGTGTACACGGTATATGATGCGTTACACATAGGCCATGCTGTATTATAAACTCCGTTCAAAGTATCAGTTTATACGTAGCCAATGCCACTGTACAAAGACAAAAATCCCCCTCATAGCCTTAACAGATTTTTGAGGCAAGTGGTGTTAGTGAGCACCTAATGAGGACTGGCACAGTACACAGGGGAGTGGGTGGCCAACACCATGCCCAGCCGCATTTGTCTCCCTCGTGGTGATGTGTACACACTGCATCAGGTACTCATTTGAGGTTGAGTCGACCATGGGGAGGCCCAGGACCGGTTCAGATATTTCCCACTGTTATACCGGTAGGAACAACAGGTTCCACACTGCCCACCAGGGATTATTTGTCTGTCGTGCATATGGGGAGGGGAGGGTGAGAGTGGGAGGGGTGGGGCTGGGTGGAGAGGGGAGGGTGGGGAGGGGCTGGGGGAGGGAAGGGTGGGGAGGGGCTGGGGGAGGAGGGGAGGGGCTGGATGGGGAGGGTGGGGCTGGGTGGGGGTGGGAGGGGTGGGGCTGGGTGGGGAGGGGCTGGTCACCCCGTGGTGCCCTTATAAAACTCAACGTTTAACCTACACACTACACTATACACGACACGATAAACTACACCAGGGGTCCTCAAACTACGGCCCGCGGGCCACATGCGGCCCACCGAGGACATTTATCCGGCCCATGGTCACTAATTGGGCTGCGGTGGTGGGCACTCATTGGGCTGCGGTGGCGAGCACTGATTTGGCTGCGCTGGCGAGCACTGATTGAGCTGCGGCGGTGAGCACTGATTGAGCTGCGGCGGTGGGCACTCATTGGGCTGCGCTGGTGAATGGTTCAATGGGCCAATTGACTGGACTTGCCCCCCAGGCCTAAGGCTGCCAACCCTCCCCTGGCTGTACTTGACTGGCTCTCCCTCCCTCAGCTCACTCACTTGCCCCTCGGCTCCACTCCCAGTGATATTCCTGTGTGCTGAGTAAATGATAGAGGGGTAATAACAGAGTGATCTCTGATCTCTGGAGGGGCTGCCTGCTGTTTTCCCGTGCTGGTCAGTGACAGACAGCCGAGGAGTAGGAAACCCAATTTAAATGACAGTAAGTGCATTTATATTCTGATTGCTATTCAGTTGTATGAGGTTATATGTTGTATGTTGTGTAAGCCCCGGTTCATACTGTTGCGATCTCTGAGCAGTGCGAGTTCAGCCATATGCTTGTATGGCTGAACTTGCATTAGATTCGGAAGAAAAAAGGCACATGTGCCTTCTTTTTTCCTGCAGTGGAATCGGATCGCATGGGTCTTCTCCCCCATGCGATCAGATTCCTATGCGAGTTCGCAGATCGCACTGCGATCTGTGAACAAAACTGCAGGTGTAATTAACTTTTTAATGGCACCCGCACCAGTGTGAGCCTGGGGTAAAAGCGGAGTTCCCCCAATCAGACAGCATTGATGGGCAGTGCAGTCTGTATGTCTCTGTGTGGGCAAAGTTATTGCTGGTATATTGTTTTTGTAGCGCTGTATATGTATATTGGTATTTTACTAATAGCAATTTTGACTCCCTTGGAAACAATGATGTCAAGAAAGAGAAAAATTGACTCGGAGTGTAGGATATTCAAAGAACAGTGGACTTATGATTACTTTTTCATGCAGTACAAGGAAAGAGCTGTGTGTCTGATATGCCAGAACATAGTGTCTGTGTTCAAAGAATACAATTTACGTCGACACTATGAACTCAACATAAAGATAAATATGATTGGTCGGAGAAGTGAAAAAAGATAAAATATTAAAACTGAAAAATACACACTACAATGACAATAGTTTAAAGTTTAAACTATTGTCATTGTAGTGTGTATTTAATGTGGCGCTGCACTCTGATGTTGTAGGAGAAAACATGTATTAAAAAGTCTATTTAATTAAGTAGAACGTGTTGTCTATATTTATTTAAAGTTGCGCATTTTGATGTGACGTCACATTTATCAACCCCCCCCCCCCCCCAATCGTCACACATGTCTGACCCCCCCCCAGGTGCGTGACGTCATTTATGGACGGCCCCCGAGTCCCCTGCCTCTGAGAGTTCCCAGCGGCTTGAACAAAAAACCTTCAACCTCGACAGACAACGCGAGACCACTACCACCTCTGCCACCGCCTCCTGTCAGCACTGTACTGGCCTGCGTGCGGAACTTCTTCCGCACCGTACGTAGCTAGTCCGAGGTGCTAATTTAGGATCCCTCTCCAACTTCCACCTCTTCACTGCCCCCCCCCCCAGACAGGGCAAACGTTGACAGCGGGCACGGGCTACGGAGCATGGATCCCGTGCAGGAGAAATGTCGAATGTGCGTGGGGAGCGTCAGCGCAGCACGCGGACACGGCGAGTCCAAGGTGCACGCACACCACAGGCGGCGCACGCGAGACCCCAGCAAGTCTGGACTTGCGCGAGAAAAATAATAAAATTATCATCTAAATCACTCAACACGAATTGGTTAACGCTTGTCACTGATAATCCAGAGTGACGCCTCACGTGTCGCTTGTTGTTGTGTTTGTTACCCGGGCATGGCAGCTGCGCGTATTGTGCGTCGTGTTGTGTGTGTTAGTCTGTAAGTTCGTTGTGAATGTTGTGGATTTGCTCTCCAGCACACAACCGATTAGTGCTGTGCTCGTCACGAATTGGCCACGTTCTGTTTACGTGACAAACCCCTTCCTAGTTGGCTGTGTCGGGTGGTTTAACGACACATTTATATTTACGCGATTTAACCCAAAACACGTCTAGTATGTAACTGTGTCTGTATGTTGTATGTATCTGTGTATGTATCTATGTACCAGTGTATGTATGTTGTATGTATATTGTATGTATGTAACTGTGTGTAACTATGTATGTTGTATGTATGTATCTGTGTATGTATCTGTGTGCGTAAGTTGAACTTCTTCCGCACCGTACGTGGCCACGCGTGGTGATCGCGGGCGAGGCCGAGCGACGCGAGAGGGGTGAGGGGGGGGCAGCTGCGGGTCGCTGCTGGACGGAATGTTCACTCAGCAAGCGCGCGTGCTGCTGCTGGGTTTGGACGCGGCCGGGAAAACCAGCATCCTGTACAAGCTCAAGCTCGACGAATCCGTGGTGACCATCCCGACCATCGGCTTCAACGTGGAGACCGTGCAGCCCATCAGGAACGTCACCTTCACCGTGTGGGACGTGGGCGGCCAGCAGAAGATCCGCGCTCTCTGGAGGCACTACTTCCAGAACACGGACGGGCTCCTCTTCGTGCTGGACAGCGCGGACCGGGAGCGCTTCCCGGAGGCTCTCAAGGAGCTGGACGCCATCCTGGACAGCCCCGAGATGACGCGGGTGCCCTTCGTGCTCCTCGCCAACAAGCAGGACCTCCCGCGGGCAGCGGCCACCGCGGAGGTGGCGGAGGCGATGAAGGCGGTGAAGACGCGGCACGGGCGCGAGTGGCTGGTGCAGGGCTGCTGCGCCCGCACCGGAGAGGGCCTCCTGGAGGGCGTGGGGCAGCTCTCCCGCTTCATCCGCAACTCCAGAGCCTCCTCGGGGACAAAGTGAGCTCGGCTCGGCAGCAGCAGCAGCAGCGGCGGCGGTGTCACTCCAAGGCGGCGTCTCTCGTGCACGTGGGGGGGGGGGGGGGGGGGGCTTCGAGTTGTGTCCACTGGTCGAAACTTCACTCGAGCGAACGCCGTCATTCAAACCAACAGCTCGCTGTGTGTGCCTCTGCATGTGTGGATGTCTCTTGGTGTGCTGTTGCTCTGGTTGTCCCTCTGGGCTGCCCAGAAATATCTTTCCATGTGTGTCTTCTCTGTGTATGTACCTCGTGTCTGTTCACGAGTCCCTGTCCTCTGTTTTTACGTTGGCATGTTCAGCCCAGATGATGAACACGAGAGATGTATCAGTCTTTTGAAATACGTGGTCAACCAGGTGAGTGTCTAACTGTGTTGTTGGCCGACTGGTTTGCATCACGTGATTGTTTCTAAGGTCTGTTGAGTTTCTCGTCTCCCATCTTCTTGTTGCATTTGCTTACGTGTAGTTCGCCCTTCTCTATGTGCTATGTACGTGATGTCCCCCTGTGTGTTCCCTCTTTCTATGTTTCACCCCATTTTCACCTGATGATGAGCGCTTGTGTTGCGTTCGAAACGTCGTGATTTATTTAAATTTAATTTATTTAAATTTTATTTTATTTCTACATACGTGTCTTTACCGGAAAAAAAAACAATGAGTAAAACAGCTTGTTGTGAAAGACCCAATGCAGAAGATCGCTGGGTTTGGTCTTCCACGAAGCTGCTCACGGTCCACCCTAAACCGCAACCACTGCACAAAACACGGCAGTAGATGCGGATACCCTGATGCACAAACGTTAAATTAGAAACTCTCCAGGAGCCTGCGACTGTGGCCATCCAGAACAGACCGTGCAACGTGTAACGGCGCAATGCCCGGTCCACAAACACGACGGAGACGTCACAGCGAGACACTCACTACCACTGCTTCTCACGCGGTGATCTTGGCTTGCCCACCTGGATGTGACTTCATAATCGTCTGCTGTGCACCTGCATCAGCAGCCACACGAACGAAGCAGCAGCAGAAGAAGAGAACGCGGTCGCGTCCACGTGCACGCGCCACGCGACTGCGCGTGCCTCTCGCTGCGAGTGAACCTCCGCATCGTCGTCAACTGCGGACTGCAGGTTCACATTCGACGTCGGCTGTCGCTCTGTGATTCCACACTGGGGGGCAAACGCCTCCCCCGAGTTGATTCCGTTGCGCGCTTTCCTTGCAGCCGTCGCGTCGCGGCCTCCGGATGCTTTGGGTTCATCTCGCCATCTCTATGGGTCAACTTTGACCGCTCGTGGTTTAGATATATATATGTGAATGGCATCTGTAAATTAAAAGCGGCACAATCTCTGCAAGTTCTTTTTCATTGAAGGCACTTTAATGGCTCGTCTCATTTTCAGAAATACTTTTATAGACCAATAACATTTCCGAACATCTGGAGATAATTGTAGGATATATTTTTCCCGTCTGTCATACAATGAGATTGTTTGACCCTAATGGTTAAATTCATCAACTTACTCAATTTCCGTGCCCTTTGCGTTCACATGTTCTCTTAAACTGTCGTCAATTTACTTGTTTCTGGCTTTGCACTGCTCCATAAAATCTGTAATAAATTTTGAAACCTATTTTCGTGATAAATAATAAACTAGACAATGTAATCAGCGCAATGTAAATGTTTTAAATGTTTATGGTTCATATTCTCTCTGATTTCGTTACCCCGATGGTGATACGGGCGTTACCTTCACTGTTCGTGTCCTTCAGAGTGACAGATCGTTTACACTCCTCGTTGTCTTACACTCGCTAACTATGGATGGTGTACAGGACATGTAATGGAATGCCTTGTGGTATAAATCTATGACAGCTTGATCAATGTATTTGCCGTACGCATTGTACTTGTCTGTTATTTGATTGAAGGTGGCCTGATGTTGATAATGATTTCATGAATTCTGTTTTCTTCGTCGGTTTGTTGTTGTCTAATGTATCACATTTTTAGTGGATAATGTTGATGAATATTTTGTAGATGCACGAACCGAGGCTGATAGTCGTATGATTATTAAGATCCAATCGTCACGTTTGTGCAATAAATAGTTTGGGATCAGACAGTGTCGTTACCGTTAAATGTTCTCGGATTGTGCGACCTGATTTACATCTTGCTTCAAGCAGTTCTTCTTGACTCGAGTTTAAGATTGTTGCCCAAGTTTTCATCTTCGGACGATCGCACGATTTAACGTGCCTATTAACGATGTAAAAGTATCCCTAGACGCAGCTGATGATACAACTACTGGCTCCACAGAAGCAAATGAAACGTGTTACTGCATTTTAGAGCCTTAACATTCACCACTTATCATCAGCGCCTCCAGCCTGCCACTGTCGAAGATATGGGGATGAGGCACCAGTAGCCGTCCTGCAAACCTCAAGGGTCAGAATCAGAACCTTTATTCATACCGGAGGAATCCGATGAGCTATAAAGCTCTTTTTCACAGGTGTCCAGTAGGGACACGGGGTCAGAACGTTACAACAAACAATACAAAAACACGAAAGGAGTGGAAAAGATAGGAAAGAGGAAAAAAATATATTTAAACATAAATATACAAATAAAACTAAACGTGTATTTTTATTTTCCAGATAAGGCCCACTGAACTATATATATTCTTTTTAAGAAGCGACCCGGCCACAAATTTTAGCTCAACGAAGCGGCTTATCACGTGGAAATTTATAATAGCAAAGTAATATAAATAATCTAAACGCTTGAAAGTTGATTCTAAATGTGGAGTGAATCCCAGAGGACAATCCACAAGACCACGGGGAGAGAGAGAGACATTCACACTCCAACTATACAACAAACGTCAGGGTGAGGATCGAACCCAAGCCCTCCTGTATACCAGGCGAGGTAGTTAACATCTCGCCACCGTGGCGCTGTCCACACACGGCAGGCCGAGTCCAGTGACTCTGCAAGAAAGAGACGTCACCATCTGCGGGTCACCCAATGTGTGTTGCCGGAGCAAGGTCTCCTCGCTCTCGGGAGTCCAATGGGGTCTGTCACCTATCCTGAAGCCTCACATATCAGAACGACCGCGAACTGTTCTACATTGTGCAGTGTTTGTGGGATCTGAAGAAGGTGGTTGCGATGGTGACGGTGAAACCACTCCGGTTCTCGTCGTCTTGCTGGTAGGGTTCAACATCAGGGGAATCCGCCATCTCATTTCAGTTTCTGCCGCAACAGCCCCGGCTCGTTCTGTGATCTTTACCCGTCAGAATGACTGCGATTCCCTTCGTTTTGGTCTCCCTGCCTCTGCCCTCACTCCCCTGCAACAAATTCAAAAGGCTTCAGTTGATTATCTTTAATTCTCACACTTCCCCTCTCCACTGGCTTCCCGTTCACTCCACCGCTGTATTTTCAAATACCTCACGCTCGACTTTAAATCTCTTCATGGCCTTGTCCCACCTCATCTCGCCTCTCTCATCTTCCATAAACCTCCTCGCATCCTCTTCGTTCCCTTTCTTCTCTCTATCTCTATCCCTCCTCCCTGGCCCAATTCCGTTTTCAATTCTTCTCCCTCATTGCACATCTCCACTGGAAAAGAAGTCCTCTACATTGAGCAGCCCTGCTACCCCAAGTCTCAACACTGCCTATAGACTCAACATTGCCCACAGACTCAACACTGCCCACAGACTCAACACTGCCCATAGACTCAACATTGCCCACAGACTCAACATTGCCTATTGACTCAACACTGCCCATAGACTTATCACTGCCCGTAGAATCAACATTGCACCATAGACTCAACACTGCCCATAGACTTATCACTGCCCGTAGAATCAACATTGCCCACAGACTCAACACTGCCTATAGACTGATCACTACCCGTAGAATCAACATTGCACCATAGACTCAACACTGCCCATAGACTTTCGCGACCAATGTTATTAATAATCAACGTTTTTGGGTTTAGATCGCGTTTATTTATAAATGTGTCGTAACCCTCCACCACCCGACACGGCCAATCAGTAAAAATGTGTCACGTTGACAAAGACAAATAGTTCACTGCTTTAGCCCACCGGTGTGTTGAAGCCACAACATTTAGAATTTGAGTACGACGTTTCGCTGGTAATTGCAACCAGCATCATCGGGCAATTCGCCAGAATGGTTCTGGCGAACATTGCCCACAGACTCAACACTGCCCACAGACTCAACACTGCCCATAGACTCAACACTGCCTATAGACTCAACACTGCCCATAGACTGATCACTGCCCGTAGACTCAACATTGCACCATAGACTCAACACTGCCCATAGACTCAACATTGCCCACAGACTCAACACTGCCTATAGACTCAACACTGCCCATAGACTGATCACTGCCCGTAGCCTCAGCATTGCACCATAGACTCAACACTGCCCATAGACTCAACACTGCCCATAGATTTCGATTTAAAGCTTTCGTGACTGCAGGGATTCATCTTCTTGGTTCTTTCGGTAAAGTCACGTAGAAGGGAAGTAATAAAATAATAAAAATAAAACATAATAAAACAATTCTCACGACGTTTCGGCCACAACGCAAGCAGCCGTCTTCAGGTGAAGAATGAGACACTACCAAGCTAGGAGCTTATATATAAGCTGCGTTGGAGGTGGAAGAGCGCCTTAACAAAATAATGTGCATATGAAGAGGAATTTAGCATATTCATGGAAAATGCGTAGGAGGTGGGCGGGGGGGTTTCAAAGTCATATTATGCCCATGCATTATGCAGGATCAGCAGCACCAAAGGGGGGTGCAGGGAGTAGCAGTAACAAAGGAAAGGAATGTTAATGATATGTAGCTGCAGTTACTCAACAACCACGTAGAAAACTAAAGTATAAACTACATAAAAAACTAAAGTATAAACTGCATAGCACCATCAGTATACTTACTATACTCTACAATAAGCTGAGTTACTAACAGCAAGTAATACATTACAATTCTACGTCGTATAAATTATATAATATGCTTCCATCTAAACTTTATTCTCTTACATCACACGAGCATATACCGTACTATATACTGCCATAGATAAACCCAACATTAAATTATATACTGTATTGCTGTAAACCAACCTATACCTTATACATTTTAATATAACACTATGTATTATTTTACCCACCCTAATGTGTATCGAAATGGTTTATTACGTCCTTCCAATGATTGCTAAGCCAGAATCCATCTTCTCGGTTAAAATTGTCTCTGTGCTTGTATATGTGGATCGCCTCATGAACGAATCTCTCATGATAGCCAGATGGCTTGCAGAGAACCTCTGTCTTGGAACCTCTGTCATCTGGCCACATGGCCGTGCTGCTCTAGACCAATTTCTCGACCACATCAACTCCATACACCCAGCCATCAGATTCACCATGGAAGTCGAAAAAGATGGCAAGCTACCCTTTTTGGATGTCCTAATCAAAAGGAGACCTGATGGTTCAATGAGCCACTCTGTCTACAGGAAAGCCACCCATACGGATGCTTACCTAAAACCGGATTCCCACCACCATCCATCCCAGAAGAATTCCCTCATCAAGACTCTATATCATAGAGCCCAATGCATCTCCGACTCAACATTGCACCATAGACTCAACATTGCACCATAGACTCAACACTGCCCATAGACTCAACATTGCCCACAGACTCAACACTGACTATAGACTCAACACTGCCCATATACTCAACACTGACTATAGACTCAACACTGCCCATAGACTGATCACTGCCCATAGACTCAACACTGCACCATAGACTCAACACTACCCGTAGCCTCAACACTGCACCATAGACTCAACACTGCACCATAGACGCTCCACTGCACCATAGACTCAACACTGCCCCATAGACTCAACACTGCACCATCGACTCAACACTGCCCATAGACTCAACGCTGCCCATAGACTCTCTACTGCCTCTGTACATGAAGCAATCCTCACATGGCCCCTGTCAACTCCATCATTTCAATTGCGTCATCGTGTCGTGAGCTCCGTCAAGCGTCTTGAGTGAAGGCGCTGTCCATTTCATTCGTTCATCGCGCAGGGCTCGGGGAAAGGACCTCTTGCGACTCGCAGCGTTCCCATGAACTGCTTCTTGCCGCCCGAACACCGCTGTTCATCAGATGCTTAGAAACGTGATGTCTTTGTATTATTACACGCTTTTATTTAACTCACTCTGTCTGTTGTTGTCGTATCCTCAAATCTTGTAACTGAATTTTAACCCACTTCCCAATGTGGTATCGACTGCAAAACTTGGTATACTTATGTCATACTGATGACAATACTATATTCTATCATAAAAAAACATAAAAAATATATATTTGTAAACATTATTTTTTATATGTTATGTTTCGGCTTGGGTCTCATTGTCCACGCTCAACTGATGTTGGCTGTAAATCAGCACGGTCCCTGACGTGATGGCAAGCTTCGGGGCCACTTCCTGGAGTCGTGGAGTTCTGCCATTACGAATACGGTACATTTCATTAAAGCGTGTTTAAAAAAAAGTACTTTTAAATATTACTTATTACCTCAACGGTTAGAAATGGGTGGACCAGTGGGCGTAGTGGTTAGCACACTGTTGTCTGAACCTGGCCACATGAGTTGGATTCCTGGCCACGACTAACATGACCAGCGTGGTGAAGTATGATCACACAACCTTTAATGACTGATAGGGAATACGGTGGTCTTCATCCGGCAGTCCCGCGGGACGAAACTTTTTAACTTTTCTAACTTATTACAAAACATGTATTTGATTAAGTTATGTTTATTCATTTCAATGGCCAGTAATAAGAGGCACACGTTATTACCAAGTGTGAATCATTATCCAATTTAGCTCATAGCTGCTCACCAATGACATTCTAAAGTTGACAATGTTTATTAAAAGTCTGAAGTGTTAGAAGAGAACAGCGGTCTACTTGTTGACTTCTTCATTCACCACTTTAATTTAAAACGGGGACACGCAGTGTGGTGTCAGGGAGTGAGCTCACTTCCCAGGTCACTCGAGCGAACGAGGGGCCGTCCATAAATGACGTCACGCGATTTTGGACGATTTTTGACCCCCCCCCCCCCTCGTCACACGGCGTCACGAAAAGTCAGACCCCCCCCCCTCAAATATGACGTCACAAAGCTCTGCCCCCCCCCCCCATCCAAAATAGAACACGCTTCAAATCGCTTTAAAGTTTAGAGAGTTACGTGTTTAGAGGTTTCTGTGTTTCGATTGTTGGATGTTGAATGGTTTAGATGGTTAGTAGTTGAGGTTATAAGGGTATGTGTTTAGGGGTTTAGAGGTATCTGGGTTTCAAGGGTTAGTGATTTACAGTGTTAGGTGTTTAGTGGTTTGAGAGTTGAGGGTTTGACACCTAGACTTTCACAACTAATATTGTCCATAATAAAGTTTTTTTTTGGGTTAGTCTCCAACACTAAATGGCACTTTTTGTTGATGTGACAAATTTTACTAATTGGCTGTTTCGGGTGGTGGTTGGTTTAACGACACGTTTATATTTACATAATCTAACAAAAAAAACTTTTATGGGTTTAGAGGGTTCCGGGTGTAGTGGATTATGTGTTTAGAGGGTTAGCATTTTAGGGGCATAGGTGTTTTAAGGGTTAGGCGTCTAGAGGGTTCGTTCTTTAGAGGGTAGAGGTTTAAATGTGTTGGGATTAGGTTACAGATTTAGGGTTTTAGAACGTTAGGGTTTTGAGGGTTAGGGTTTTAGAGGTTGAGGATTTAGGAGGTTATGAGTTCAGAGGGTTAGGGGTCTAGAGGGTTAGTTCTTTAGAGGGTTGTGGTTTAGATTGGTTGGTATTTAGAATGTTAGGGATTTAGGGTTTTAGAAGGTTAGGGTTTCAAGGTTTAGAGGGTTAGGGATTCAGAGGGTTTGGTTTTTAATGGCTTAGACGGTTAGGGTTAAAAGAATAAGGGGTTTAGAGAGTGAGGGTTTTGGTGGGTTAGGGTTTTAAGGGTAAAGGGGTTGAGGGTTAGGGGTTATAGGAATTTAGAGGGTTAGGGGTTGAGATGGTTAGAGTTTTGGGGGTTTAGAGGTTAAGCTTTTAGAGGGCGAGGGGTTTAAAGATTAGGGTTGTAACAGTAAAGGGGTTGAGAGGGTTAGCAGTTTAGATGGTTATGGATTTAGATAGTTAGGGGTTTAGAAGTTTAGAGGGTTTTAATTGTTCGATGTTTAGTGGTTAAGGTCTCTGTGCGAGTCCAACATGTTTGTATGAGTCTATGGTAAGATAAAAAGAGTTCAGTTTAATTTGTATATTTCGAAACAATTTGTTTACCTTTCCTGTGATGTTTTTGTATTGTATTTTTGTTGTTATTTTCTGACCCACCCGATTGGACGTCTGTGAAAACAGATCGTTATAGCTTATCAGATTCCTCCAGTATAAATAAATATTCAAATTCAAATTCTATTGACCTCTGTGCGAATCTATGGATTTCTGTGTGAGTTTTGGGCCTTTGAGAATATGGATCTCTGTGTGAGGCTCTGGGTCTCTGTGCATGTCTATCGGTCTCTGTATGGGGTCGCTGTGTGAGTCTGAGTGTCTGTAGGAATGTATGGGTCTCTGTTGGAGTCTATGGGTTTCTGGGTATGGTTGTTTGTGCGAGTCTTACATGCACAAATTTAACTTAAAATGGCCATTGAGGGTTGCGGAATCCAAGTTGAATATTAAGTTCCCTGCAGTGCAAGCCAGCTCTCTAGTCGTGTCATCAAACAGCCCCTTTAATTCTTTATAATAATAAAATAGACTTAGTCCAGGAAATCCACACTGAGTCACAGTCGGGTCCTGAATTGTTTTTTTACATTTTCGACGAATGAATGATGAGTTCTTACACAAGTGGGGGAAACCGGAGCACCTGGAGAAAACCCGGGGGGCAGCACTTTAAACCGTACAGGTGAAGTATGGGAATTGACGGCAGGAACTTCTTGACGGGTAACACACTTTTATTAAATCCTTTAGGTATCACAATACAACGTGTGGTCTCTCTTCTTCCTCCGACACACTCCACTAATCTCGTGTAAGCTCTAGGCCTCTGGCTACACCCGATACACTTGACTCGTGTAGACCCTATGCCTCTGGCTACACACAATATACTCGACTCGTGTAAGCCCTATGCCTCTGGCTACACAATACACTCGACTCGTGTAAGCCCTATGCCCTGGCTACACATAGTACATTCGGCTCGTGTAGACCTATGGCTACACCCACTACACTCGCCTCTGGGTTACACAGAGTCCCGGTCCCCTTAGGACAGCGGGGCTAGGTTACCGCAGGGCTCTAGGTCTTCATCCCCGTCTTCCTTCTTCGCTGGTTACACACTGCCCTTACGCCTGTGTGCATCCCCTTTTATAGCCCTGCTCACGAGGGACGGAGCTGATGCGGCGTCGACGTGAGCGTCGTTCCTTAATGACCCAATCACCGACGCACTCTCTCTACGATCCGCTTTCCCCAGCGCGTGTTAACATTACTCCCCCAATCACACTGCGCTGCCACCTGATCACTCCCTCTCAGCGCGTCACCGCCCACAGCCAATCGGTACCCCGTAACCCACGACCCCGCGCTGACCCCTGATCCTCCACCGTCAGCGCGCGTCACCACCTACACAGCCAATCATCACGCACTGTGCATACGATCCTTAATCCCAGCGCGTATCACCTCTACACAGGCAAAGATGGCGATTATCCCACTTTCTGTACTGCCTTCTCCTGGCCAGCCAGCCAGGAGGAGGGCACCCTCGATGCCCACGGAAAGGGGGTTTCACAACATTCACTGTGTGATCCACTCACCCTTGCTGCCTTCCACTGCTGGATTACAGGCTTGCAACACCACCGCCTGGCGAATAATAGTAATAATTAAAGTTTTTAGCGCGCACAAGAAGACTCAGAGGCATGAGGAACCACAGCCGTGCAGGAAGGAAGCCACGTGGTGAGCCAGTACCAACAATTGTCCAAGCTCTGCGGTCCTCTATGGAGGCATTATGCGCGAATTAATGACGAGTTTTATACCAGTGGGGGAAACCGGAGTACCCGGAGAAAACCCATGCGTGCGAGGGTGAAACACTCTATCCCTGTACAGGTGAAGATGGCGATTAGTCCACTTGCTCTACTGCCTTCTCCTGGCGAGTCAGGTTATGGCACCTCGACGCCCACGGGAAGGTGATTTGCCAACATCATTGTGCGGTGATTCACCAACCCTCGCTACCTTCCAGAGTGCTGGATTAGAGACGTGCACTACCAACACCAGGCGAATGATAACAATAATAATAACTTTCTACTTCTAACTTGATAACAATAGGCGAAATAATAACAACAGGCAAATGATAACGACAGGCGAATGAGAACAGTAATTATTATTTCCACTTAGAACTTGATAACAATAATTATTTCTACTTTTAACGAAATAACAATTATTTCTTCTTATAACGTGATTACAACAATAATAACTATTTCTACTTTTACTTGACAACAGGCGAATGATAACCGGCAAATGATAAAAACAGGCAGCACATCTACGCCTCTACATAAGGAACGAAACAGGTGAATGTCTCCACAAATCTGGCTGTCGCCTGATGAAGCTAGTTGTAATTACTGGCGAAACGTCGTACTCAGATTGTAAATGTTGAGGCTTGACTCTCCAACACACCGTGTGCTGTACTAGTTACAAATTGGCATGTTCTGACAATCCTTACTAGTTGGCTGTGTCGGGTGGTGGTGGTTTTAAACGACACATTTAAATATTTACGCGATCTAACCCAAAAAAGAAACCTCTATTATGGATGATATTGGTCGCGAAAGTCTACGTGTTAAACAAACCCGAAGGAATCAGAGAAAAATCGACGTGACCACGAGAGAAGATGCAAACTCCAATATAGACATCAGGGTTGGGGTCAAACCTACGAATTCCAATATACCAGTTTAACACGTCGGCTTTCGCGAGGGGGTTTGCATCTCGCTCTGTGGTGCCTCATTATCTGACTCACCCAACCACTAAACTACTAAAGCCACCCACACACTCAATCACCCACTCACTATGCCACCCACTCACCTTGCCACCCACACTCACTCACCCTCTCACAAACCCACTCACCCTGCCACCCACTCAACCGCTAACTCACTCGCTCAAGCACACACTCAGCCACTCAAGAGCTTACCTGTGCACCCACCTACACACCCCACTCATAACTCAACGACCCACCCACCAACCCACTCACTCACTCACTCTAGACTCCATCACCCACCCACTCACCTATTCACTCCCCACTCACACACCCACCCACTCTCTAACTCACACACTCACCCACACAACCCCAACCACAACACTCAATCAATCACCCACCAACCACTCACCCACCCAATAAACGGAAAACTGAACCTATTTCTCATTGTACAAGCTAAGGCCCACAGAGCTATATAGATCTTTTTCAAAAGCGACCTTGTTACAAAATTACAGGTAAACAACGTGGCTTATCACATATACAAATCCTCTGAATGCAAATTTATTCTCCATGCAACAACCCAGAGGACACCGAGAAAAATCCACGTGACCACAGGGAGAAGATGCAAACTCGAAATATGCAGGCGGCAGGGTCGGGATCAATTCCATGACCTCCTGTATACTATGCAAGCTATTTAACATCTCACCACCATGGTGCCCCCATTCTCTGACTCACTCACCCCACCCACTCGCACAACTACTAACTTCCCCACTCAACCTCCTACACTAACTTACTCACCCACCTACCAGCCACTCACCCAAACACCCACCCATTCACTACTGACTCGCACCACTTACTCAAATACCCATACACTCACCACAATGACCCAGCCACATGACTCGAAACACCCACCAACTTACCCACCAACCCCCATTCAACCACCCAACCACCAACCCACCCATGTCACTCACTCACCCACTCGCCCACGAAACAAAAACTAAACTGTTTTATTTTCCCAGGTAAGGCCCACAGGGGCTATATAGATCTTTTTCAAAAGCGACCTTGTTACAAATGACAGGTTTAACTAAGTGGCTTATCACTTACACATGTGTGGTGGTCAAGGTTGACACCAAGGTTGACACAGGTCACACAGGTCACACAAGCTAGGGGAGAGGTACGTACCGGTCTGGACCGGCCCGGATTGACAGGGACGAGAGGTGGTTGGAACGGCTCTGAGGGGAGGGGGCTGGCGAGAGCCAGGGCCCGAGACATCCCCGCCCCTCAGAGAGAGGGGATTATAAGACGGCTCCCGGAGAGCGGAGGGGTCGATCGGAGGAGAAGCTGAAGGAGGAGAGCCGGAGATCCTGGACCCCCAAGCCTCAAGGATGCCGCCCCGCTGGAACTGAGTGGGCTGAGTAGTTGTAGGCTAGGGAAGAGAGTAGCTGAGTAGCTGTAGGCTAGGGAAGAGAGTAGCTGAGTAGCTGTAGGCTAGGGAAGAGAGTAGCTGAGTAGCTGTAGGCTAGGGAAGAGAGTAGCTGAGTAGCTGTAGGCTAGGGAAGAGAGTAGCTGAGTAGCTGTAGGCTAGGGAAGAGAGTAGCTGAGTAGCTGTAGGCTAGGGAAGAGAGTAGCTGAGTAGCTGTAGGCTAGGGAAGAGAGTAGCTGAGTAGCTGTAGGCTAGGGAAGAGAGTAGCTGAGTAGCTGTAGGCTAGGGAAGAGAGTAGCTGAGTAGCTGTAGGCTAGGGAAGAGAGTAGCTGAGTAGCTGTAGGCTAGGGAAGAGTAGCTGAGTAGCTGTAGGCTAGGGAAGAGAGTAGCTGAGTAGCTGTAGGCTAGGGAAGAGAGTAGCTGAGTAGCTGTAGGCTAGGAAAGAGTAGCTGAGTTGCTGTAGGCTAGGGAAGAGAGTAGCTGAGTAGCTGTAGGCTAGGGAAGAGAGTAGCTGAGTAGCTGTAGGCTAGGGAAGAGAGTAGCTGAGTAGCTGTAGGCTAGGGAAGAGAGTAGCTGAGTAGCTGTAGGCTAGGGAAGAGTAGCTGAGTAGCTGTAGGCTAGGAAGAGAGTAGCTGAGTAGCTGTAGGCTAGGGAAGAGAGTAGCTGAGTAGCTGTAGGCTAGGGAAGAGAGTAGCTGAGTAGCTGTAGGCTAGGGAAGAGAGTAGCTGAGTAGCTGTAGGCTAGGGAAGAGAGTAGCTGAGTAGCTGTAGGCTAGGGAAGAGAGTAGCTGAGTAGCTGTAGGCTAGGGAAGAGAGTAGCTGAGTAGCTGTAGGCTAGGGAAGAGAGTAGCTGAGTAGCTGTAGGCTAGGGAAGAGAGTAGCTGAGTAGCTGTAGGCTAGGGAAGAGAGTAGCTGAGTAGCTGTAGGCTAGGGAAGAGAGTAGCTGAGTAGCTGTAGGCTAGGGAAGAGAGTAACAGAGTAGCTGGAGGCTAGGGAAGAGAGTAGCTGAGTAGCTGTAGGCTAGGGAAGAGAGTAGCTGAGTAGCTGTAGGCTAGGGAAGAGAGTAGCTGAGTAGCTGTAGGCTAGGGAAGAGAGTAGCTGAGTAGCTGTAGGCTAGGGAAGAGAGTAGCTGAGTAGCTGTAGGCTAGGGAAGAGAGTAGCTGAGTAGCTGTAGGCTAGGGAAGAGAGTAGCTGAGTAGCTGTAGGCTAGGGAAGAGAGTAGCTGAGTAGCTGTAGGCTAGGGAAGAGTAGCTGAGTAGCTGTAGGCTAGGGAAGAGAGTAGCTGAGTAGCTGTAGGCTAGGGAGAGAGTAGCTGAGTAGCTGTAGGCTAGGGAAGAGAGTAGCTGAGTAGCTGTAGGCTAGGGAAGAGAGTAGCAGAGTAGCTGGAGGCTAGGGAAGAGAGTAGCTGAGTAGCTGTAGGCTAGGGAAGAGAGTAGCTGAGTAGCTGTAGGCTAGGGAAGAGAGTAGCTGAGTAGCTGTAGGCTAGGGAAGAGAGTAGCTGAGTAGCTGTAGGCTAGGGAAGAGAGTAGCTGAGTAGCTGTAGGCTAGGGAAAGAGTAGCTGAGATAGCTGTAGGCTAGGGAAGAGAGTAACAGAGTAGCTGGAGGCTAGGGAAGGAGAGAAATGAGAATATAGCCGGAGGCTGTACCTCCCTAGGTTGTGTGTGGGACTGTTTCCCCAGTGAGTCCTGAGGACTAGTGTTATCGGAATAAAAGCGTGTGGCCTCTACGAAGTGTCGGTCTCATTCAAGAATACTACACTGCATTGCAGCCAAATCCTCTGAATGCAAGTTTATTCTCAATGCAGAGGGAAAACTCCGTGGACCTGGAACAAAAATCCACACGACCACGAGGAGAACAAGCACGATCAAATACTTGCGACAGGGTCGGGATCGAATCGACAACCTCCTGTATAGGTGAGGAAGTTACCATCTCACCACCGTGGCACCCCATTCTCCGACTCACTCACTCACTCAAACACCCACCCATTCACCTATTCACGCACACCACTTACTCAAATACCCACCCTCTCACTCAATAACCCATCCACTCACTCATGAACCCACTGAAGCACTCACCCATACAAAAACC